>NW_027140453.1:1302500-1569485 GCF_036365525.1 Heterodontus francisci | reverse complement strand
AGAGAAAGATAATATTTTAGACCGTATGTGATGACACAATGACCTGACACTGCAAACGCGCAGGAACCACTTACATCAGAACATTAGAAAATAGGAGCAGGAGTAAGCCATTCGGCCCGTCGAAACTGCTCCTCCACGTAATGTAGATCTTGAGGATCTGCTACCTTTACTCCACTTTCCCGCCATATTCCTACATCCACGGATTCCCTTGGTGCCTAAAATCTATGGATCTCATGTCTTCAATATTCTCAATGACTGAGAATCCAAAGCTCTCTGAATTCCAAAGAGTCATAACCCTCTGAGTGAAGACATTCCTCCTCATCTAAGTACGATAGATGGACCCCTTATCTTGAAGATTCGACTCCTTATTTCTAGGTTCTCTAGCCAGGGGGGAAGCAGCCTCTCAGTGTGTACCATGTCAAACCCGCTCATAATCTTGTACGTTTCAAATGGATCACCTCTGATTCCAGACAATAACTGCCCATTCGACTCAATTTCTCCTCATTGGGCAGCCTTCTCCTCCTTGGAACCAATTGAGTGAACCTTCGTTGCAACCTCCTCTAAGGCAAATACATGCTTCCGTAGATAAGGAGAGCAACACTCTACACAACACTAAAGGTGTGTTGTTACCAAAGTCCGAACTCGCTGCAGAAAGATTTCCTTACTCTTATGTTTCAAACGCCTTACAATAAAAGCTAACATGCTACTCGCATTCCTAATTCCTTGCTGCACATTGATGTAAAATTGCTCTGATTCATATACACGGGTCCCTCTTGCAATATCAATAATGGGAAGAATGTTGTCATTGAAATTACTCACCCTGTTTCTCGACCACTTTTGCTGCAACCCCAGATATTTTCAGATTGGACTGAAGTTCCCGAAATCTACAACATTCCGTCATTTCTTTTCTTTAGCTTTTATGAAGTGGAAGACTTTTAATGGGCTCCTGACGGTAAGATGTCCTCCAGCCTTTACGGATTCGAGATGCTGTGCACATTTCCAACCTCCATTATGCCAGTGGAGTCGAAAGTGAGTTCCTTAGCTGATGTGTTCTCTGATGATTGAAGCAAAATTGCAGGGACGCAGATCAGAAGTCTTTTCCACGTGCCAACAAGATAGTAACCCTTTACTTGCAGGGTCCAAGATCGAGCAGCGTGATAAAACTGCCGGTTGGCACCCTGTCTCGAAATTCCAATGTGAGGTGAATGCACATAACCAGGAATGAATTCCAACTGATGCATCTTAGATCCAATAGTGTTAGTGGAGGGGTTGCGGGGGTGGGGAGTTTCGCTCCATTTGTCACGATCTGGTCATCTTTGCACATGGCAATAAATAATCCGACATCTCACTGGAAGTAGGTAGCATTGATCATACTCGGACTGCGACTCCTTTACGTCAGATGGATGATCCAAATGATGAATGGTGATGAAAATTCCCTCTGCGGCCGCCAGAGGGCGCGATCACTCGCTGAATGGAAATTCATTGTCTCTCCATCTGATCGAATCCTATTTGCAGCCACAAGTTCTGCGGAGAACTGCGCCATCTCCTGGTGGAAACTGAGAATGACCAAACAATCTGTTTTAGTTAAGTTGGTTTAGGGATGTCTATTGCCCCAGATAATCCTCCAGAATGCTCCTGTTATTCTCCGAAATAGTGGCTATGGGATCATTCCCGTCTGCAGTCGGGACCTCGTTTTAACATCTCAGCCAAAATAAAGAGAGTACCTCGGTGCTACACCTCCACACGGTGCAGCACTTTCTCTGTCCTGCACTGGGAGTGTCATCCTAGATTTTATGCTTAAATCATGGTGCGGGGACTTAAACCCACAAACCTCTGACTCAGTGCCGAGGTACTCCCCACTAAACCACGGCTGATATATAAAGACACATCAGAGGAAGTGGTCAGTCATACAGGGTGCTTTGAGGTTCTCCCATCTGTAGAGATGATGAATACTGCATGGCATTTTGAAACAACCAGCACTCTGTAGACTAATCAGGAAACCAAGAGTCGGATACACATTTTTTGATGAGGTAACAGAGAGGGTTAATGAGGGTATTGCGGTTGATGTGGTGTACATGAACTTCAAAAAAAGCGTTTGATAAAGTACTTCATAACAGGCTTGTCAGCAAAGATAAAGCCCATGCAATAAAAGGGGCATTATCAACATGGATACAAAGCAACATGGAACAGAGTAGTGGTAAACAGTTGGTGTTCATTCTGAAGGAAGGTATATAGTGGGGTTCTCCAGGGACCACTGCTTGTCTTGATCGATATTAATAACATAGACTTGCGTGTGCAGGGCACATTTGCAAACTTTGCAGCATTGTGAACCGTGAGGAGGATGGTGATAGATTTTAAGAGGACGTTACATCAAGCGACAACATACAAGTGCTGAAAACTATAGCAACAGGACGCGAAATCCCGGTCGTGACAAATTCGAATCAAATTTTCAGTGAATGCAGAGTTTAATTCGTCTCCCCCCGTGGAAGAAACGTCAAGCGAAACTGCCGACAGAGTCCGTTTCTGGAAGACATGTTCCAAGTCCCAAACCTCCTGTTCACAGGTCAGCACGAGCGTGTAATTAAACAGCTGCAGTTTGCATTTATGTAGCGACTTCACCGTCCCGAGATAAATGGCCCGAAGAGTGTAAATCTGCCAACTATTTGACACAGAGTTACAGCAGAAATTGTTACGAGGTGTGGGCCAAAGCTGGGAAGATTTGGAGGAGAGAGATGTGGAGGGGGTTTGGGAGGGAATGGCAGACCTGAGGTCGCTGTCAGAGGAAGGAACGGCTGTGAAATGAAGAAGCGATTAGGATTAGTGGAGCAATAGCGCCACCTACCGCCCATCGATCACCAATGCAGCTAATTTCGTTAATTCAGTACTGAGGGAGTGCTGCATTGTTGGAGGGTCAGTACTGAGGGAGTGCTGCACTGTTGGAGAGTCAGTACTGAGGGAGTGCTGCACCATCAGATGGTCAGCACTGAGGGAGTGCTGCACTGTCCGAGGGTCAGTACTGAGGGAGTGCTGCATGTCAGAGTGTCAGTACTGAGGGAGTGCTGCACTGTCAGAGGGTTAGTACTGAGGTAATGCTGCACTGTCAGAGGGTCAGTACTGAGGGAGCACTGCACTGGCAGAGTGTCTGTACTGAGAGAGTGCTGCATGACAGAGTGTCTGTACTGAGGGATTGCAGCACTGTCAGAGGGTCAGTACTGAGGGAGTGCTGCTCTGTCACAGTGTCAGTACTGAGGGAGTGCTGCACTGTCAGAGTGTCAGTACTGAGAGAGTGCTGCACTGTCAGAGGGGCAGTACTGAGGGAGTGCTGCACTCTCAGATGGTCAGTACTGAGGGAGTGCTGCACTGTCAGTGGGTCAGTACTGAGGGAGTGCTGCACTGTCTGAGTGTCAGTACTGAGGGAGTGCTGCACTGTCAGAGTGTCAGTACTGAGAGAGTGCTGCACTGTCAGATGGTCAGTACTGAGGGAGTGCTGCACTGTCTGAGTGTCCGAACTGAGGGAGTGCTGCACTGTCAGAGGGTCAGTACTGAGGGAGTGCTGCACTGTCAGAGGGTCAGTACTGAGGGAGTGCTGCACTGTCAGAGGGTCAGTACTGAGGAAGTGATGCACTGTCCGAGGGTCAGTACTGTGGGAGTGCTGCACTCTCAGACGGTCAGTGCAGAGGGAGTGCTGAATTTGCACCTGAGATTTTAAACCAGCGACTGGTCTGCCTTCTCAGGTGAGACACACTATACCCCTTGGACTGTGTCCTGAGGCAAATCGCAAAGAAACATGCCATTCGGCCCAACACATGCATGCTGGCGTTCATCCTCCACACGAGCTTCCTCGCTCCCGTCTTCATCTCACCCCATCAGTAGATCCTTCCAAATCTCCCCCACCCCCATTTGTTTATCCAGATTCCCTCTTGAATACATCTCCGCTATTCACCTATCCAACTCCCTACTTCCTCCCACTCTCTGGGTAAAGAGGTTTCTCCTGAATTCCCGATGTTATTTATTAGTGACTATCTTTCTATTGATGGTTCGGAGTTCCTGACTCCCCCACAAGTGAAAACATCTTTTGCACGTCAACCCTATCAAAAACTCTTTCATAATCTTAAATCCATCCATCAGATCACCCTTCAGCCTTCTCTTTACAGCCCTTCCTGATAATTATAACCTCTCAGTTCTGATATCATCCTTGTCATTACTTTTTTGCCGCTTCTCCTGTATCTCTATATCTCTTTAAAATGAATACCAGAACTGTGAAAAGTGCTCGAACTGTGGCCTAAGCTAGATTCAATACAAGTTTAACATGACTTCTCATCGCTCTATAATGTCCAGGGAACATTTAGAAGCAGCAATAGATTCCTACTTTGTGCCATGTTTGCAAAAGGACAAAGGGAAATGTACTTACTTTGATGACTCCATAATCGCCTTTCTTTGAAAATGTTTTGTGTCCATATCCCAATCCTTCATTCAATGTCCGCCTTTATTGTTAGAAATTTTTTGAACCTCTTGAACCCAGAACCTCGCGTTACCTTCATCTGAAGAGCAAGCAGCATCAGAACCGAACAAAAGAGGAAAACCCTCAATGTTAGAGTTGAGGACCAGGTGCATGGGCGATGGCTGTTGGTGTGCAGACAGATCAGCTGAAATGATAACAGCACCGCAACAGAACACCTGGGAACTTGCACACCCCTGGTTTGGCAGACCTGGGACTCTCTCAGTGATAGGTGAAGAGATTGCAGTGTACACGATTTACTGTATACATTAAGTGTGTTCTGTTTGAGGACCCGTAGCCGGTGCTTCCTGAGATCCTGCAGGTTGTGGAGGGACAATGCAGGTAAAGAAAAGGGTAAGGAACGGAGGCAGAGATTGGGATAAGGGGTGCAACAGAGGGAAGGAATTGAGAGGGACAGAATGAAAGTGAGAAAGAAAGAGAGAAAGAAAGAAAGAAAGAAAGAAAGAAAGAAAGAAAGAAAAAGAAAGAAAGAAAGAAAGAAAGAAAGAAAGAAAGAAGAAGAAAGGAAGGAAGGAAGAAAGGAAGGAAGGAAGAAAGAAAGAAAGAAAGAAAGAAAGAAAGAAAGAAAGAAAGAAAGAAAGAAAGAAAGAAAGAAAGAAAGAAAGAAAGAAAGAAAGAAAGAAAGAAAGAAAGAAAGAAAGAAAGAAAGAAAGAAAGAAAGAAAGAAAGAAAGAAGGAAAGAAAGAAAGAAAGAAAGAAAGAAAGAAAGAAAGAAAGGATCGAGAGTGGCTGAATGTCTTCCACCTGTTTCTGTGTAACAGACTGGAGAGGGGCTGAATGCCCTCTTCCTGTTCCTGTGGAACAGACTGGAGAGGGGCTGAATGTCCTCCTCCTGTTCCTGTGTAACAGACTGGAGAGGGGCTGAATGCCCTCCTCCTGTTCCTGTGTAGCAGGCTCTAGAGGGGCTGAATGTCCTGCTCCTATTCCTGTGCAACAGACTGGAGAGGGGCTGAATGTCCTCCTCCTGTTTCTGTGTAACAGACTGGAGAGGGACTGAATGTCCTCCTCCTGTTTCTGTGTAACAGACTGGAGAGGGGCTAAATGGCCTCCTCCTGTTCCTGTGAAACACAATGGAGAGGGGCTGAATGTCCTCCTCCTGTTCCTGTGTAGCAGGCTCTAGAGGGACTGAATGTCCTCCTCCTGTTCCTGCGTAACAGACTGGAGAGGGGCTGAATGCCCACCTCCTGTTCCTGTGTAGCAGGCTCTAGAGGGGCTGAATGTCCTCCTCCTGTTCCTGCGTAACAGACTGGAGAGGGGCTGAATGCCCTCCTCCTGTTCCTGTGTAGCAGGTTCTAGAGGGGCTGAATGTCCTCCTCCTGCGAATGTGAAACAGCTTTGAGAGGTTCTGAATGGCCTCGAATTGTGCTCCGAAGGTCTAAGTAAACTTCAGCACCTCAGTCTCAACTGCCGTCACCAGGTGAAACCCTCGGGAGCCGTTTAAGCGGATAGGAAATGTAAATTTCGTGTTCCGCTTTTTTGTATGAGTGTCTATCACCGTGGGGACAGCAGGGACACGGTGATAAAATCCAATGCAACCTCCGTACAAAAACCTCGTTCAACACACCTGGTGGAGGATCAGCAGAAGAGCAGTGACAACAGAGTAAAGGAGTCAACATGGCCCTGGATTATGGCGGGAACAGGGCCGTTTTTATTATAAAGATGTCTCAGAATGGTCCAGCCTTATAACCTGGAATATTCCTCTGGAAAATAGAATAACTGTGTCATTTGTGTGGAAACTGGTTACTCTTTAACCTTTAAACCCCACCCTGGTGTCCTGGGACCAATATTGATCCCTCAACCAACATCACAAAGAATGATGTGCTCATTAATCTCATTGCTGTTTGATGGGACTTCCTTGGTACAATATCAGTTGCTGCGTCTCCCTGTGTGACTACTTCCTAAACAAACTGCTTCATTGGCTGTAAGCTGCTTTCTGTGTCCTGATTGTCTTGACCAGTGCTTCCTAAATGCTGAGCAGGTCACTTTTAGCAATCAGTTTCTGACCGGGTTGATGTAACGTGATCTGCTGACGTGCTACCAACACACCACTCAACTTCGGGACCGGCACCAAACTGACAGTGATAGGTAAGATAATGGGGCGTTTTTCCCCCACTCCCTTCATGTCCAGCTGTTTGTATTCCAAGCTTATTCCCCCCAACCCTCCGCGGGCGGTTTAAAAAGTCAGGCTGATGACACTGGCCCTTCTTTCTGGTTTGCAAAGACCAGTCCAATATGACCCTGGCCTCTAAACCACCCCGTCCTGTCTCGTTCAGTTACAAGGGGAACATCTCCCGGGTCTGTTCATGACTGAGTTTAGAGCATCGTGCAAAAGACATAGCTTACTTCGGCGATGGGACCAAGTTGACAGTTTTGGGTAAGGTGACTCTGTATTTCTGTTCCTCCTATCGATCAGAATCTATATCTAGTTAAAAAATCACCAGGAGTAATGTTCAGATATGAGATACATTAAAGGGTTAACTCATGAGGACTGGTTACTCAGACTAAGCTGACAGTCCCTCGAATATAGAACATTAAGGGCTGATATAATGGAGGGGTTTGAGGTGTTGGATAGATAGAGAGAGAAACTGCTTTCTCACGTTGGGGAGTGTCCAGAACAATTTAAATTATCACCTTTCAGGGGTGATATCAGGAAGCACTTCTTCACACAAAGGGTAGTGGAAATCAGGAACTCTCTCCCCCTCCTTCTCTCCCCAAAACAATCTGTTGAGACTGGGGGTCAATTGATAAATTCAAATCCAAGATTGATCGACCTGTGTAAAACAAAAATATTGAGGGTTGCAGAACCAAGGAGGGATGATGGAGTTAAGATTCAGATCAACCCTGAAATAACTGAATGGTGGAACAGGCTCGAAGGGCTGAATGGCCACCTCCTGTCCCCATGTTCCTACGACCTGTACGGTCATTTACATAATAGGAACTTCAATGGAACAGAATTAACAATCTAAGGGGATTGGGGGGGATTTTGTGACAGCCCCATACCAGTGTGCTCCAATACCGAAGAATATTTCGGAGATGGGACCAAACTGGTGGTTTTAGGTGAGTGAATGCATTCCTAATACTGGAAAAGTTGATTCAATTTGGTAATTCACGTGGGATGGTCGAGGGGGTGAAAATGTAGAACTTTGGTGAATTAATTTCAATTCTTCAGCTTACAAGGGGAGACCTACAACTGCCGAATTCGTTTCACTGTAGGGAAGGGGTTTGAGTGGATACATAAGGGAGGGTCGCTAAAAGAAACAGAACAAACAGCAATGTAGATACAAATAGAATGATTGCGCTTGTGAGAGCAAAACAAGAGGACACAGACAAAGAACGAAAAATGTCAGATTGCATCGTTCAGTATGCAGTTCTGGTCTGCATATTATAAAATAAATGATGTAGAGGCTCTGGATAAGGTAAAACAAAACAGATTAACAGCTGTGCTGCCCAAACTGGGACGTTGTAACTATTGGGGAAGGTCGGACAGACTGGAACTCCTTTCTCGAGAGCAGTGAAGTTTGAGGGGTGACCTGGTCGAGGTCTGCACGATTTTGAAAGCGGTTTCGATAGGGTAGACACACCGAAGTTTTTTCCACTTGTGGGGAGACCAGAACGGGGGGGATCATAAATGTCAGATAGTCAGTAATAAATTCAATAGGGAATTCAGGAGAAATTTCTTTACCCAGACAGTGGTGCGAATGTGGAACTCACAACCACAAGGAGTGGGTTTAAAAAAGTAGATTGGATAAAAAAAAAATGGATTAAATGAAGGGGATGAGAGGAGTCTCAATGGAGTGCAAACACTGGAATGGAGCAGATGGGCTGAATGGCCTGTTTGTGTGTTGTAAATTCTATGTAATTCTATATATTCCCTCTTGGCCTCGAGCAGCAATGGATGAAACCATTTTGAGACACACTATTTTCAAGTTACTAATCGAACTGGTGAGCTATCCATATCCAGTGGACAATGAGGTGTCAAGGGCCCCATGAGCTTTCCTCATTCACCAGGATAATACCGGTATTAAAAGAGTTTAATTTATGACGATGTGTTGTTTAAAGTAGGGTTGCAGTAAATTGAGAATTGGAGATTCAGGGGTGATCCAATTGATGTGTTTAAGATAATGATAGGATCTGATATTTCCTCTGGTGTGACGGGTCCAGAACAAGAGAGCAAAACCTTACACTGATAGCTAGACCATTCAGGAATGATGTCAAGAAGGACTTGTTTACAAAATGCCCTGTGGAATCCAGAAATCTCTCCCACAGAAAGCTGAGGGAGTCAGTCGAAAATTTCAAATGTGTGGTTGATGATTTTTTGATCGGCAAAGATGCTAAAGGTTATGGAACCAAGAAGGCAGGTCGAAGGCGTTAAGGTACAATTGATTTATAATCTAATTAAATGTCGGAATAAGCACGAAGGGCTGAATGGTCTACTCCTGTTCCCCAGTTGCTATGTTCCTTTGGACAAAATTTCCTTATACTTGTAGGTTCTCCCTTATTATGAGGGGCTCCTTTGGAAAAGGACTCAAAGACAGGTGATGTTTTAATACATGAGTTTATCATTGTGCTCTGGTGAGATTTATTATTTCGGAGCTGGGACGAAACTCACTGTTTTAGGTAAGATTATGTTTGCACATGTAGATATTTATATATGTAAACATCTATTTTCATCTGTAAGTCTTTCTATTTCTTTATCTATCAATGGACCTATCTATTTGTTGGTCTGTGGATCCATCTGTCTGTCTGTTTGTCCATCTACTTATCTATTTGTCTGTCCATACATCTGTCTACCCATCGTTGTATTTTGGTATTGTTGTTTAGTTCAGTGCGGGCGGGTATACCAACCTGCTACATTTTGGGGACGGGTCCACGTTGACGATTTTGGGTGAGTTCAGTTTCTTTGTTTTCAATGAAGCAAGGGTCACCTGTAAACATCTTGCAAGAAGGATTGAATGAATAATTGTGAGGGACTTAGAGAAAATCTCCTATTGTCAGGACTGCCACGGTGGATAACTGACGAACAGGTCCACATAGAGACGGGGCAGACAGTCTTGGGAATTCTGAGAGCTATAACTGCAAACTGCCTGGTTAGTCCACGAGTTTACATTAACTTACAGTTAGCTTGCGTTAACCAGAGGCCACTATCAAATATTAAGGAATGGGGCAGTGAATTTCTTTTCTTCCAGAAGAGAGTTGGGGAATGTTTTTGTGTTGTGAGGTGATGATGTGGGAGCAGGGAGTATTCAGCCTTGTGTATTTTGGAGATGGCTCTAAATTAACAGTCCTGGGTAAGTGAGATGTTCGTCAAAATATGTCTCTTACTAGCATTGCAAACGTCGACTAGTTTAGTCTCTTCAATTTAAAGAAAGGAGAGAGAATGTGAAAACAGGCAAAAGAGTAAGCATTGCATTGAAGAAGCAAGAATTTAAATAGCTAAATGTAGGAGATTGGAGGAGGGCTGGTGAGAGAGGAATTTACAACCAGAGATCATGGCTGATCTGATGTTGGCCTCGATCCCTCTTTCCTACCTGTTCTCCATAATCCTTGGCTCTGCTCTCTATCTCAGTTTGAATGCATTCACGGACTCAGCCTCCACAGCGCTGTGGAGTAGGGAATTCCAAAGATTCACGACTCCCTGATCGAAGAAATTCCTCCTCCACTCCGTCCTAAATGAGCGACCCCTCATTCTGAAACTGCGCCCTTTAATTCTACAGGGGAACATCCTCTCAGCATTTACCCTGTCAAGCGCCCTCTGAATCTTAGAATTTCCCAGACCATCATCCCCCATTCTTCTTCACTCCAGATGGAGAGCAAACATCAGACAAAACTGGAGGGAGATGGGAAATTAGATTTAAAACAGTGAAAAAGAGACAGAGACAAGGAGATCAATTGTAACAGAATATAAGATAAAGAGCAATAGGGTGGAATAATGAATATAACACAAGGCAAAATGTTCCAACTATGTTCATTAACTATTGTGTATCGAGTTAAAGAAACGCGAGTTCTGATACAAAAGTGTAACATTGCGTCAGGCAACGATGGTTATACTTTTGGGGGTAATTCAAAACTCATGGTTTTAGGTAAGTGAGATAGAATCGAATTAGCTCTTTAAAGGAAAGTGGAATCAGAGGGATGTCTAGTTGAAATTTAAAATTATTCAAACCTAGTTGTGGATATGAGGACCTTATATATAAACATACACCTTGTATTTGTGTTCCGGCTTCATGCATTACTTCCGAGCCCCATATGGAATATTTCCTGAAACAAACTAGAGACGTATTGTGCATGTGGAAATCGACATGTGATAAGTACCTTGGATATCAGAGGTTGAATGGCCTAATCCAGTCCCTAATGTAGCTAAATCGGCGTAATGCGAGTTGATGATAGGAGTGAGGTACAGGGACAAATACGTGACAATCAAGAAATTTAGAATAAAGAGTTGAGGAAGCTGGAAAGTACCTTCGTTAAAGAAGGATTGACGAGGAGTTGAGCAAGGGAGTTAAGCTGAACCTCGATGAATCGCTGGTTAGGTCCCAGCTGGAGAATTGTGGGTGTCACATGTTAGGATGGATGTCAAGGCCTTAGAGTGGTTGCACGAATGATTTATTCGACTGGTTCCAGCGATGAGGGTCTTCAGTTGCATCTAGAGACTAGAGCAGAGAAAGTTTAGGGGGGATTTGACAGAGGTGTCCAAAGCAATGAAGGCTTTGGACACAGTACATGCTCAGAAACAATTTCCAATGCTCGAAGCGTTGGTAAACAAAGGGCACAGAGTTGAGGTAATTGACAAAATAAACAGGGGTGATATGAAGAATAAAACAATTATGCGGTGTGTTGTTATCTGGAATGCGCTGCCTGAAAGGGTGGTGCAAACAGACTCAATAGTAACTTTCAAAAGGGGGACTGGACAATTACTTGAAGGGGAAATTATTTCTACTGGTGGATGGGTCAATAAACAAAGGTCAGATATTTAAAATCATTGACAAAAGATCTACAAGGACAATTACTAGATTCCTTTTCACTCAGAGTTGTCAGAATTTGGGACACTCTAACTGAAGCAGAATGCTGACTCTATGTTTAAATAGAAGTTACAGGAACATAGGATCATCGGTACACAGGAGCAGGAGTAGTCCATTCGGCCCCTCGAGTCTGTTCTGCCAATCAATGCGATCATGACTGATCAGTGACCTAACTCCATCTACCCCCATAGCCCCATAATCCCTTAATAGCTATGGTTAACAAAAATCTATCAATTTGAGATTTAAAATTGACAATTGTTCCAGCAGAAGAGAGTTCTAAACTTCTACCATCCTTTATGTGAAAAGATGTTTTCTAATTTCATGCCTGAAAAGTTCTGGCTCTAATTCTTAAACTCTGTCCCGGAGATCTAGACTGCACAACCAATGGAGATCGTTTCTCTCCATCTACATCATGCATTCCCCTTAATATCTTGAAAACTTTGCTCAAACCACCCTTTAACCTTCTCTTTTCCAAAGAATAGGAAATGTCGAATCTTTCCTTGCAATTTAACCCTTGGCGTCCAAGAATCAGTCTGTTTAATCTACACTACACTTCCCCCAAGACCAGCATATCCTTCCTAATGTCTGGTGCCCATAAATGCTCAGAGGAACTCCAGATGTGGTGTAACCAGGGCTCTGTATAGCTGAAACACGACTTCTACTTCATTCTACCTATTAACTATTTTGCTTTACTCGTAACTGCTTTCTGAAATAGCCACGCAGTTGTCAAGGGCAACTAGGGATGGGTAACAAATGCTGGCCTTGTCATCGACGCCCACATCCCATGAAGGAGTTTTTTAAAAGCGCCTCAACCTCCTCCAGCACCCTACAACCCTCCCTATCCCTGTAACCTCCTCCAGTCCCTTACAACCCTCTCTATGTCTGTAACCACCTCCAGTCCCGACAACCCTCCCTATGTCTATAACTTCCTCCATGCCCCTACATCCCTCCCTATCTCTGTAACCTCTTCCAGCCCCGACAACCCTTCCTATCTCTGTAACCTCCTCCAGCCTCTACAACTCTCCGAGATCTTTGTGATCCTGAAATTCTGGACTGTCCGATTTCCATCAATCCACCATTGAGAGCTGTGCACTTAACCACTCAGCTCTGCACCTTTCTTTCCATCCACCTTGACGATACGAAGATACATGATCCTTTTGCATGTCGGATCCTACTCGAAGGGCTGAACGGTCAATTTATGCTCTCGTGCTGCTGTCAGCCAATATTCCTGTACTTGTCGGTTCTCCATTGTTGTGAAAGGCTCTCTTGGGATAGAACCACAGAGAGTTGAGAGGTTTTATTCAGGGATCTAGGTTTTGCTCTGCTGAATCGGAACTGGATCTAAGTTTTAGGTAATATCCCATCTACATAAATGTGCAAATATCCATTGTTCGATCGATCCACAATGTATCTGTGCATCCATCTATGTGTTTAGATATAGATACATTACTTGTTTGAGACTGTACCTGTCTACCCAACGCTGTGTTTTGGTACTGTTGTTTAGTATAGTGTAGGCGGGAACATCCAGACTCTACATTTTGGGGAAGGCTGGACTCTAACAGTTTTGGGTGAGTTACATGTTTATTCGATTAAGCCAGGATGGCTGGTTTCATATTGCCTGTGTCATGCAGATGTTCTGTCCATGGCTCTGTGCTCCTTTTCTCCAGCAGGAGAGATGAGAATGACAAGGGAAAAAGGTAGGTAAGGCGGTTTCCCGTTACTTTCGTCAGAACAAGACGATAACTGAACCCCTGCTGTTGACCTTGCTCTGAATCACACGTGAGCCATCTAGCTAACCAAACTAATCGGTCCCCATCCTGCATGCACAACTTACTTAATAATTATGACGAACTCCAAGTAAAATTTTCCAGTATTGTCAGAGCTGTATCTGTGGACATCTGACTAACTGGTCCATACATTGATGGAGAGCCAGTATTGGGAATGTTTCGAGTTTTAATTGCCAACTACCCCGGTTAGTTTATGAGTTTACTTTGGCCAATGACACTCAAAGGCCCATATCAAATATTAATGATAGGGACAATGCAAATTAGCAGGACGCTATTGATGAATGTTGTGACATGGTGATGTGGGAGCAGGAAGTAACCATCCATCATATTTTGTAGATGCCACGAAGTTAACGGTCCTGGGTGAGTAGAATATTGGTCGAAGTATATCAGTGGGCTCAATCAGCACTGAAACTGTTGGGCAGTTTGCTCCCTTCCGTTTGAAGAAAGGGGAGAGAACATGAAATTTGGAAAAATAAACAGTAAGCATTGCAGTAAAGAAGCAAAGGTTAAAACAATTAAACATAGAGGAAAGGCGAGGTGGAGAGTGGAAGAAAACTAGGGAGGCAACCATATGCAGAGAGGCACAGATTGGGAGCAAAATACAGACAAAAATGAACAGGAAAAGTCATTGTTAATTCGTGCTGGGATGCATTTATTGGCCACCCATAATTGCCTTCTGAGTGGTTTGTTAGGCCATGTTTTTATTCTTGTCATGGGATGTGGGCACCGATGGCAAGGCTAACATTTGTTGCCCATCCCTAATTGCCCTTGAACTGAGTGCTTTGCAATTTCAGAGGGCAGTTAACAGTCAACTGCATGCTGCAGGTATGGAGTCCCAGATAAGATGGTAGATGGGTTTTTATGACAATCGACGACAGTTTCATGGCACCCTGACAGATTTTTATGAATCAGCTGAATTTAAATCCCATCTGCGGCCATTTGAATTCACACAACCAGAACACTAGCCCGGGCTGCAGGATTACTAGCCCAGCAACATTATCATTTTGCTGGCGTCACGCCTGCGTTCAATGTGGTTTAGGTATTTCCACAGTGTTGTTAAGGAAAGAGTTCCTTTTTTGACCCATTTTCTCAGAGGGCGGATTATTCATTTTCAAACATTGCTCGAATCCCCCCAGAAATGTGTCATCAAGCCAGTGGTGATACTGAACATGAGCCTCCTCTCCCCCCCCACTACACCATCTAAACTTCTATTCCTTTCTCCCTCATGTCAGGTGCATGGCGATGGGGGTTGGTGTGCAATGAGATCTGCAGGAATGATAACAGCACCGCGCACATCAACACGACACCTGGGAAACTTGCACTAGTTTGGCAGACATGGGTCTCTCTGAGTGATAAGATAAGAGATAGCAGTGTGAACGATTTACTGTCTAGAGTAAGTGGCTTCTGTTTGAGGTCCCGTGGCCGGTATGTCCTGAGGTCCTGCACGTTGTAGAAGAGAGAATGCAGATCATGAAGCGGGTAAGGGATGGGGGAGGGGGAAGGGGAGAAGGGGTGCAACAGAGAGATGGAATGGAGAGAGAGAAAGAAAGAGAGAAAGCAAGCAAGAAAAAAACCATGAAAGGAAGGAAGGGAGGAAGGATGGAAGGACGGAAAGAAAGGAAGGAAGGAAGTAGAGGAAAGGAAGGAGGCTTGAGTGGATGAATGGGCCTGTTACTGTGTAAGCAGCTCAAGAGGGGCTGAATGGGCCTCCTCTTCTTCCTGTGTAACAAGGTCTAGAGGGGCTGAATGGTCTCTTGCTGCACCTGTGTAGCAGGCTGTGAAGGGGCGGAATGGCCACCTCCTGTTCCTGCTAACAGTTTTGAGACGGAATGAACGGCCTATAATTCTGGTCCAAAGGACTAAAAAACTTTCAGCAGCTCAATCTCAACTGACTTCACCAAGTGAAGCCCTCGGGAGTCTTTTCAGAGGCAGGGCCTTGCAAAATTCGCGTTCTTTTTTGTATGAGTGTCTATCACCGTGGGGACAGGGGGGACACTGTGATAGAATCCAATGCAGCCTCCGTACAAAAACCTCGCTCTACACACCTCGAGGAAGATCAGCAGAAGAGCAGTGGCAACAGAGTAAACGAATAAACATCTCCTCTGGATTATGGCGGGAGCTGGGCCCTTTCAATCTTGTAGATGCCTCAGAATGGTCCAGCTTTATAACCTAGAGCATTCCTCTGGAAAAGAGAATAACTGTGTTATTTGTGTGAAAACTGGTTACTCTTCAACCCCTGAAACACCACCCCGGTGTCTTGGGACCAATATTGATCCCTCAACCAACATCACAATGATCTGCTCATTAATCTCACTGCTGTTTGATGGGACTTCCTTGGTACAATATCAGTTGCTCTGTCTCCCTGTGGTGACCACTTCCTAAACAAACTGCTTCATTGGCTGTAAGCTGCTTTGTGCCTCCTGATTGTCTTGACCAGTGCTTCCTAAACGCTGAGCAGCCCACTTGTAGCAAACCGTTTTCGACCGGGTTGATGTAACATGATTTGCTGATGTGCCCAGACAGCACCACACAATTTCGGGACCGGCACCAAACTGACGGTGTTAGGTAAGATAATGGGGTCTTTTGTTCTCTCTACCTTCATGTGTAGCTGTGTGCATTCACAGCTTACTGCACCCCCTCCCCCACCACCCCCCCCCCCCCCCCCAACCCCGGACAGTTTAACGAGTTAGTCAGTCGGTTAGATCTGTCTCATGACCGCAGAGAATTGCGCCTAATTTCCCTCCTGCCACAAGCGTCCGTATGTCACTTTGGCGCGGTATTTCTCTCCCCGGGACGACACTGGCCCTTCCTTCTGGTTCGCAAAGACCAGTCCAACGGGACACCCGCTTGGTGATGTGTTCCACGGTAAACCGCCCGGCACAGACCCGTTCAGCTGCAAGGGTAACAGTTCCCGGGCCAGTTCATGACTGGGTTTAGGCCACTGTGCAGGAAACATAGCTTACTTCGGCGACGGGACCAAGTTAACAGTTTTCGGTAAGGGACTCTGTTCTTCCTATCAGATCAACATCGAGGTCTATATGCGGTTAAAAAATCGCGGGGAGTAAGTTCAGATATTAGATGCAGAAAGGGGTTAAATCATGAGGACTGGTTACTCAGACTAAGCTGACAGTCCCTTGAACCTAGATCATTAAGGGTTGATATAATCGAGGTGCTTGAGGTGTTGGATAGAAAGAGAGAAACTGCTTCTTCAGGTTGGGGGAAATCCAGAACAATTTAAATTCGAGCCGTTCAGGGGTGAGATCAGGAACTCTCCCCGAACCCCCCACAACAAATAAAATACTGTTGAGGCTGGGGGTCAATTGATAAGTTCAAATCCAAGATTGTTTGATTTTTGTTAAACAGAAGTATTGAGGTTTACAGAAGCAAGGTGGGATGATGGAGTTAAGGTTCAGAACAACCCTGATCTAACTGAATGGTGGAACAGGTACGAAGGGCTGAATGGCCACCTCCTGTCCCCATGTTCCAACGACCTTTACAGGCCATTGACACAGTCAGAACTTCAATGGAACAGACTTAACAATCTAGACTTGAGGGGGATTTTGCGACAGCCCCATACCATTGTGTAATGCTGGAGAAGCATATTTCGGAGATGGGACCAAACTGGTGGTTTTAGGTGAGTGAATGCATTCCTAATGCTGGAAAAGTTGATTCAATTTGGGAATTCACGTGGGGTGGTCGAGGGAGTGAAAATATGGGAATTTGGTGAATTAATTTCGACTCTTGAGCTTACAAAGGGAGACCTACAACTGCTGAATTCATGTCACTGGATGGAAAGGGGTTTGAGTGGAACATAAGGGAGGGTCTCTAAAATAAACAGTGCAAACGGCAATTGTAGCTGCAAATGAGAGCAGAACAAGAGGACACAGACACAGAACGAAAACTGTCAGATTCAGTTCTTTAGTATGCCGTTCTGTTCTGCATATGATTAAAAAAGCAGAGGCACTGGATAGAGCAAAACAAAACATATTTACAAGTGAGCTCCCAAAACTGAGAGAATATAACTACAGATAAAGAATGAAGAGGCTGGTGCTGTTTTCTCTAGAAAAGAGAAGGCAGAGAGGATAACCTGATCGAGGTCTTTATGATTATGACAGAGGCAAGATGATTCTACTTGTTGGGGAGACCAGAACCAGGGGACCATCAATATAAGACAGTCACTAATAAATCCAATATGGAATTCAGGAGAAGCCTTTTCAACCAGAGAGTGGCAAGAATGTGGAATTCACTACCACAGGGAGTGGGCTGAGGCAAATAGCAGAGATGTTTTTAAGAGGGAAGCTGGATAAACATATGGGGGAGAAAGGAATAAAAGGACCTATTGATGGGGTGAGATGAAGAGGGTGTGAGAAGGATAATGTGGAGCATTTAATCGGCTAGGATGTAGTGGGCCGAATGGCCTGGTTCGGTGCTGAAGTGTCGATATGATTTGATGTATTCCCCATTAACCTGAAGCGTTTGAATGGATGAGAAATATCAAAAGGGATTTTTAAAATTTGTGAATGGAGACTGGGTGGAGAATGCACATTGAACGGCCTGGGGAACGTGAGCTGAAAGTCCAGGGCAGATTGCGAATGATCTTTCCTCATTTACCAGAATCATGCCGGAATTAAATTGTGGGGGCAGGTTGCTTAGAGATGTTGAGCATTGGAGATTAAGGATTGATCCAACTGATGTGTTTAAGATAATGAGAGGATTCGATCGGGTAGATAGAGCTGCAATTTACACGGGTGTCAGAGCCCAGAACAAGGGTGAGGGTGGAGAGGAGCATTAGCTTAACATCAAAGCTTGGCCGTTCAGGGGTGATGCCAGAAAGGACATAACTGAACAAACGGTGGTGGAAATCTGGGCCTCTCTCCCCTATGAAACTGCTGAGGCCACAGGGTCAATTGTCACTTCCCAATCTGAGAATGATAGAGCCTTGTTAGGAAAAGGGTCTGGAACACAAACAGGCTAATGGGGTTACAATACAGATGATTCATGACCTCACTGAATGTCAGAACAAGCTCGACGGGCTGAATGGCCTACTCCAGCTACAGTATTTCTATGTTCCTTTGTGCCAATACTCCTGTAGGTTCTTTCTAGTTGTGAAAGGCTCCTTCAGGACAAGAATCAGAGAGAGGTGAGAGGTTTTGATGCAGGGATTTAGCTTTGTGCTCTTCTGATATTTACTACTTCGGAGCTGGTACCAAGTTAACTGTTTTAGGTACGTTACCATCTATATAAACATCTATTGTTCCATCATCCACAATGTATCGGTCTGTGTATCCATCTTTATGTTTATCGATCTACGTAGCTACTTTTCTGTCGGTGTATCGGTCTATCCAAAGGTGTGTTTTGGTAATGTTGTTCAGCATAGTGCAGGCGGGAGCGACCAGCCTTTACATTTTGGAGAACGTTCGGCTCTAACAGTATTGGGTGAGTTAGACCTTCATTCAATGAAGCCAGGGATGCTGGGTTCATCTTGTCTGTGCAGGCTGGTGGTCATCTGATGTACTGGCTCTCTGCTCCTTTTCTCCAGCAGGAGAGAGGAGCATGAATGTGGAGCAGTGTCTATGAGGAGGCTTCCCCTTGCCTTCCCCAGACATGGTGAGAAATGAACCCGTTCTGTAAGCATTGTTCTAACTGGCACGTTAGCCAACTGAGCTATCTGGTCCCCAACTTGTGTGTAGAAGTTAATTAATAATTATGAACAACTCCATGTAAAATCTTCCAGTATTATAAGCACTGTATCTGTGGACATCTAACATATTCACAGATGGATGGATAGACGGTACTGTGAATGTTGCTGGCTTTAATGGTCAGGCCCCCTCTCCCCCACCTCCCCACCCGGTTATTTTATGCGTGTACTTTGTTGTATGGTCAGCTCATGTTAGTCAAAGGGCAATATCAAATATTAATGAGATGGACACTGAAAACTGGCAGGGCGCTATTGAGGAATGTTTTCGTGTTGTCACATGATGATGTGGGTGCAGGAAATACCCAGCTATCATATTTTGGAGACGGCACTAAGTTAACACTCCTGGGTGAGTGAGATATTTGTTGAAACATATCAGTGGTCTCAGTAATTATTAAAACTGTCGGCCAGTTTGTCCCCATCAGTTTGAAGAAAGGGGAGAGACCATAAACTTTAGAAAAAAACAAAGAGTAACGAAGCAACAGTTAAAACAACTGAACATAGGGCAATGGCGAGGTGGAAATGGAGGAAGGTTAGGGAGGCAAACCTTATCTACAGAGAGACAGATTGGGAGCAAAATGCAGGGAAAAGGGGACGGAAAATTAGAGAGACAAAGATGGGAGAGGTCGAGACAAAGACAAAAGAAATAACAAAAAGAGGTAAAGAGGGAAAGGGCGGGGTAACAAATGCAACCCAATACAAAACGATGCAACTGCGCTTAATTAACCGGCGTGTAGAGAGTTAAAGATTCCCTAGCTTTGTTACAACTGTGTAACATTGTGTCAGGGAACAATGACTATACATTTGGCGATGGCACAAACCTCGTGGTTTTAGGTAACTGATTAACGTGGCGTCAGTGAGAATCATTCCGCACGGTCTGATATGGTATAGTCTGATTGAAATTTACAAGATTAATATATGAAGATAACACTAATCATATTCCCTATTCAGCTGCATCCGTTTCTTAACAATGACCGATTGTGTGTGTGGAAATCAACAAGTGATAGCTGTCTGGGAAATCAGACTCTGAATGGCCTACCCCTGTCCCGAATGTAACTCTATTGGTTTAATGCGAGGAGTGAGATAGAGAGTGAGCTTGGTCAAAAAAAGGGTCAAGATGTTTGAAGTGACCAGTTGATGATGCTGGAACGCACCATTATTGGTTAAGAATTCACGAGGTGTTGAGTGAGGAAGTGAGGATTAACATTTACAAATCACTGGTAAGGTCCCAGCTGGAGTATTGTGTTCAGTCCTGGGTACCACACTTTATGACAGTTGTCGAGGCCTTAGATTGGGAGCAGAAATGATTCACCAGAATTGTACCAGAGATGAGGGACCTCAGATAGTTGGAGAGACTGGAGAACAGAAAAGGTTAAATGGAGATTGAATAGAGGTGTTCAAATTAGTGAAGGTTTTGGATAGAATTAATAATCAGAAACAGTCTCCATTGGTAGATGGGTCGGTAACCAGAGGACACAGGTTTTGAGGCAATTGACATAAAGGACCAGTGGCGGGATGAAGAGACATTCTCCCACAGAGGTAGTTACTGGATCGGGAAGGCATATCTGAACTGGTGGTGGAAGTTGGTTCAGTAGAAACTTTCAAAATGGAAATTGATAGATACTCGAAGGGAAATATACAGGACGATGGTAAAACCTTTCATAAAGCCAGCAGAGGTCCTATGGGCCGAATGGTCTCCCCTTCAGTGATGGATATTTCTGATTCTATGACCTTGCTCGTGAGCCACAAATGTAAATTAGGAGATATATAAACTAAGGAGATGTGATCTACAAACGCTTTCGAGGACAGGGTCCAAGTGTGATATAGACAAGACCTGCACCTCGCCTTGTGAGGTTTTGTTACAAGGGTCTCTCACTGTGTTCTGGCAATCAATATTACTTCGGAAGCGGTACCAAGTTAGTTGTGACAGGTGAGTCCAGGAATGTTAGGCCAATTCTGAGAATGCATGTTGTCTGAAATGGTCGGAAAGATGTTTAAGGCTCCGGGTTCATTGGTGAAAGACATTTTTCCAATGCATTTAAGATACAAACAGAGACAGAGAGAGAGAGAAGGAGAAAGACTGATTCTTGAACTGGATATGTGTTTAAAGAAGGGAAAATTTCTCCCATTTAGCTTACTATGGACAAACAAACAAGAGCTGTATTATTCACTCAAATATTCGGCAACTTTTCAGGGACCAGTCTAGTTTAGTAACAGGGCTGAAACACTGTGTTCTGGAAGCTACGACTATTTCTTTGGTGACGGGACAAAACTGACTGTGTTGGGTGAGTTGGACGTTCTTTGAAAAACAATGATTGCAGCTCACGCTGTTTCTGAGTTTCAGTTTGCAACTGAAATGTTGCATTGACAAGTAACAAAAAAATTTCAGGCAGCATTTCCAATGTGCATAAAAGCCAGAATACATGGAAAATACTAAGATGCACAGGGAAAGACATTTTTTTAATTCGTTCGTGGCATGTGGACCAGAATTTATTGCCCATCCCTAATTGCCCTCTGAGTGGTTTGCGAGTTCATTTTTTTTCATCAGATATGGGCGTCGCTGGCAAGGCCAAGATTTGTTGGCCAACCCTAATTGCTCTTGGACTGGGTGGTTTGATGTTTCAGAAGGCAGTTGCGAGTCAACTGAAGTCTGAAGTCACTTCTCTGACAACAGGCGGGATTTTCTGACAATTGACGATAGTTTCATGCAGTTAAACCAGACTTTCATTTATCAGTTGAAGTTTAATTCCTCTAGCTACCCTCGGGATTTGAACCAGAACATTACTAGCACAGTAACATTATCACTTTGCAACCATCGCCCCTGCACTCAATGGGGTGTAGGTCTTTCCGCAGTCCTGTCAGGGAGGCAGTAGCAGATTTATTAACCGTTTTCTCAGAGGGCAGATTATTTGTTTCCAAAAAATGCTGTCATCGTTCTTCCCCCAGAATGAGTGAAATAAAACATCATAATTACATTTAATTATATAGAATTTACAGTGTGTAAGCAAACCAGTGGTGAAACTGCACACGAGCCTCCTCTCACCCTTACTTCATCCAATCTTCTATTCCTTTCTCTCCCATGTCTTTTTCCAACTCACTCCTTGAAAGCATCTCCACAATTCACCTCAACCCATTCCCTGTGGTAGTGCATTCCACATTATTACCACTATCTGAGTAACGAACTTCCCTTTCTATTCCTCACAATGATTTTCTAATTAACATTATAATGCCCTTAACATAAAGAGTCAAATCTCCAGTGCATTCTGTGTGAGGTTTTGCATCAGTGCACCAGCTTCATTGCTCTTCGACCTGTAGTTATACTATTGTCATGTAACATTGTGTACAGGAAATACTCCGTATTACTTCAGTGACGGGACAAAATTGATTGTTTTAGGTGAGCACAGAACAGAAGCTTTTGTTGTTTTCGTTAATGAGGATATTTGAGATTCTCAGACGAAATTAGATGCTCTAAAATACATCATGTTCTCGGTCACAGAATCACCTCGCCGATTTATATTGGCAGCTGGACCTGCAATATCTTGGTTTAAATATCTTTCACATTTGTTTTCAACTCAACCCAAGGCCTCCCTGTCCCTGTAACGTCCTCCGGCCCCGACAAACCTCCCTATCCCTGTAACCGCCTCCAGCCTCTATAACTCTCCGTATCCCTGCAACATCCTCCAATCCCGACAAATCTCGCTGTCTCTGTAACCTCCACCAGGCCCTATAACTAACCTTTTGTTCTCCTGTCCAATATCTAGGGTGCATTGCCGCTGTCTTTACATCACACATTAATAGTATGTAAATCTACAATTTGAGTACATCATTTCGAAGACGGTGCATTTTAGCATTTCTAACTAGATGGGAGTTTTAACACTGACAGGCATCACTGCTCAAATAACTACGATTATACTTTTGGCGATGGGACCAAGTTAGTAGTTTTCGGTAGGTGAACGGTTACACCATTGTATTCATTTTACAGTTTAATTGCTATTAGGTTGCCTCCAATGGGGAGTGGCGAGGGTTTAGTTAATGATTTGACCCAATCTCCAGCCTGCCTTTAAAAGAGATTAATTTGCTTCACTTTTAGAGTAACACTATTGTTAAATTGTTCCATTCACTATCCACTGGGATAGTCAAACTTGATAAAGCCATTTGTTGGTCTATTGTTATATTCTGTGATTGCCCACAACTCTCCATTATTCTAGTTATCAATGGGAATATCAAGAATCTCATTGTAGCTTTTTATGTGAAACTAAAGCCGTACTGGGATGTCTAACATCAGATATTTTGATGGAAAACCCTCTGATTTCACCTCTCGCAGAGGAATCCGTAGTAAAAGTACATGATAATAATTGATTGTAAAAGATCTCTGGAACTCCCTCTTCAACAAAAAGCTGTGAATCCTGGAGGGCGATTAGACCTGACAAAATTGAGATGGAAATAACTTTGTTTGGGGAGGTTATCGAGGGATATCGAGATCAGATTGGTAAATGAAGTGAGGTACAGATCAGCCTTTGAATAGAGGAGCAGGATAGAGGGGCTGAATGGCCGCCTCCTGGTGCAATAGGTTGTCTGGAAGGTAATAGTTTTGTAATGGGAGTGTAACACTGTGTTATGGAAAGACCGAACCATTATATTTTGGCCAAGGGACCAAGCTCACAGTTTTGGGTATGTAAATGTTAAAGGCTTTGTTTGTCGAACTAGTCCTTGAAGCGGCCAACACTCCCAGCTGATACACACTACTGAGTCAGCGGCGCTTGAGATGGCTTGGCCATGTGAGCCGCATGGAAGATGGCAGGATCCCCAAAGACACATTGTACAGCGAGCTCGCCACTGGAATCAGACCCACTGGCTGTCCATGTCTCCGCTATAAAGACGTCTGCAAACGCGACATGAAATCGTGTGACATTGATCACAAGTCGTGGGAGTCAGTTGCCAGCGTTCACCAGAGCTGGCGGGCAGCCATAAAGACAGGGCTAAATTGTGGCGAGTCGAAGAGACTCAGTAGTTGGCAGGAAAAAAGACAGAGGCGCAAGGGGAGAGCCAACTGTGCAACAGCCCCGACAAACAAATTTCTCTGCAGCACCTGTGGAAGAGCCTGTCACTCCAGAATTGGCCTTTATAGCCACTCCAGGCGCTGCTTCACAAACCACTGACCACCTCCAGGCGCGTATCCATTGTCTCTCGAGATAAGTAGGCCCAAAAGAAAGAAAAGAAAGAAGAAGGAATAGTCTATCATCATATTCTGTAGTTTCCCAATGCTGTCCAGTTTTCGAATTATCAACCAGCACATCGACAATCTTATTATCCTTTCAAAAATATAGAAAATGCTGTGTGACATTAAACCGACAGAGAAGTGCATTGAGTTGTCTGACGTAGAATGTTATGGTGGAAATGCCTTCTTGTGATTGGCTGAATTGTTTTGGAATTGGGAGACATTCCTCAGGCTCTTTTCTCAGGAGGGTTATTGGGTGGAGTAGAATCCAGGATAGACATGGCTGTAAAGACATGACCCTAATACTTTTGTCAATCCATACTTTATGGGCTTGCAGCCAATATTAAGTCAACAATTCTGATCTGTTGCCGCATAAAATTGTTAACCTCACACTAATTAATAAAAATGACCACTTCGATTTTGTTTTAGAAGATTGTGCTTTGCCTTCATCCGTATAAAATTCAATCCCATTCTTAAACAGAGTTTGTTCAGCTTGTTATGATTAACGTCCTGAAGCAGTGATCTTCTGGAATGAATGCTCACTGTTGATAATGGGACAGACTTCTAAAAAAAACAGTTGATGGAAATAATTAGACAAATATGCATGTTGGACACAAGAATACCACTCTGCCCATCTTACTAGAGTCGGCTGTTGGGAAATGTTCTCCAATTCGCCTCCCTCACCCCTTTTCTTTCTATACAGCCCTGCAATTTTCGCCTTTTTGAACTATGATCCAATTCTTTTTTGAAGTTCAATATGCAATCAGTATCTATCACACTTTCAGGTAATGCATTCCATATCACAACAAGTCGTTGTGTAAAGAAATGGCCCCCTCAATAAACATCTGGATCTTTTGCCAATTGCCTTAAATCTATGTTCTCTGGTTGTGAAATCTCCGGCCAGTGGAATCAGTCTCCCCCTACTGACTCTAACAAAGCCCTTCGTGGCTTTGAAATCAACTATTAAATCTCTCCTTCACCTTCTCTGGGAGAACAATCCCACCTTCTCCAGTCTGTCCACATAACTGAGTCCCTCATTTCTAGGACCATTCCAGTAAATCTCTCTCTGCACGCTCTCCAAGACCTTGACATCCTTCCAAAAGTGTGGTGCCCTGAATTGGGCACGAGACTCCAGCTCAGGCCTAACTGAGGGCCCTGGTAGTTTTACAACTGGCCTGTGACATTGTGTTCAGCTGGGACCTCGATCTCTTACTTTGGCTCTGGGATTACGTTCTAGGCAGGTAAACAAGAATAGATCTCAATATTCAAATTTTATTCGCTCTAAGTGTTCATTCATTGCTTCGTAATTCTGCCAAAACTCACAAACCTGGCCACATACTGGAAAACTTGAGTAAATTTGTATCCCAAGATGCACAATTTTGCAAAGACAACGTTACCAGACTTCTCTGTGTCTACCCTCTGGAACCCCCCAACCCTTTCATAATCTTAGACGCCTCTTTCAGGTCACCTCTAAGCCTTCTCTTATCTATCATAATGGCTATTCAGTCTTTCCTGATAGGTAAATATGTATGAAGACGAGAACTGTGCACAGTGATCCAAGTGTGGTCTAACCGAGGGATATGGAGACCAGAACTGTGCACAGAGCTCCAAGAACGTCTAAGCAAATTTTACCATAATTTCTCTGCTTTAAAATGGAATGGTGGAGAAAAGGACAGACAAATCTACACATTGCTATTGGTTGAATTATAATTGTTCAAAGGTGTCAGAGCATTCGATGAAGTATCGTGTAATCATTGGTCCCCAGCAGTTTTAATACTGCTTTGTAACACTGTGTTCTGGAAACAGCACACCTCTCCGCTTTGGCGATGGGACAAGATTAACAGTTCTGGGTATGTAAAACCGAGCGATGTGTCCCCCCAGTGGTCAATGTAAAAGCATTAATCTTCACCAATGTAAAAGCAGAGAGGCAAGGCTCAACTAGTAGTGATTATCTTAAAGGCTGAACTCAGGAAGGGCCACTGTCGAGTTCATAACAGATGCAAACCCGAGTCAACGATTTTGAAAGGACTCCAATCAAACACAAGAAGCCACAAAGGACCATTCATCCCTTGAGCCTCTTACACCATTCACTTAAATCATGGCTGAGTTTTATCTTAGCTCCAGCTACCGTCTTTGGTCCCATAACCTTTAACACACTGACCCAACAAAAATGATTGAATGTAATAAACAAAGACTAGATCTAGTCAAGGTTGTAGAAGATTAGATACTAAATGGCAAACTCACCTAGTCTTCCTTCAAGAAAATAACTAAATTGAGTGCATAAGGAATTGACTTACATTTATGATGAAACACTATTTCAAATCAGAATTCAAAGTGAGAGGTACGTGGCAATGTCCAAACAGTTTAACAATTTCACTACTTGCTTTCTTGGCATACTAAATAAATATAGGGAACAAGCTACTGCATTGGCAGTCTACGGGAACTGTTAGGCAATCCTAGTTTTCTGATAGGAATGTAGCATTGTGGATGTAACTACTAACTTTCATTTTGGCCCCGGTTCCAAATTAACAGTGTTGGGTAAGTTTTAAAAAATGTAACGTTTTGAGTGCGTCAATTAAATTAGTTGTATATTTACCCATGGCATTGCACTCCAGTACATAACTGCACAGTGCTGTATGTCTGACCCTGCTACCCAGATTTCCCTCGTTGCCCCACTTATTACCAAATTATCGTAATAATTATTATATTTATTTCGCAATATTTCAGCAAGATGTATTCTGAAAACAAGTAGGATAAAGCAGAGAAGATTAAGTGGTGGTGGGAGGATTGATACCAGGGAGAAAGGATTTCAGCTTTGTAGAGAGACTGGAAAAGCTGAATATTGTTCTCCTTGGAGCAGAGAAGGTTAAAGAAGATTTGCCAGTGTGGTACCAGGGATGAATGACTTCAATTGTGTGGAGATACTGGAGAAACTGGGGTTGTTCTCCTCAGAGAAGAGAAGGTTAAGGTGGGAATTGATATCATATTCAAAATGTCCAAAATCATATGTTTTGTAATAGAGTAAATAAGAATAACTCATTTCTGCTGGGAGAAGGGTCGGTAAGCAAAGAGAACAGATTTGTGATTGGCAAAAGAAACAAAGAGGGAGATGAGTATTTGCTTTTACACAGCCAGTTGTTGTGATGTGGAGTGCACTGCCTGAAAATAGCTTAAACAATGCATTTGATGCATACTTGAAGGCTAACAAATGTAGGGTTATGTGGAAACAGCAAGAAGCTCTGGGTGTTCGCAGAAGATTGAGCAACCTGAAGGCTTAATTCTAATTGGTATCCTCTGATGCAGTGCGACATAGTACTTGTCTGCATCTTTAATATTGACTAATATCCAATAATAACAGCAAACAAAGCACAGGGCTTCCTTTGCAGGGGATTAGCTAGCATTCCAAAGCACAGAAGTTACATGAAACTTATATAGAACTTTGGTTAGATTGTTGCAATTACAATGAATTTCGATGTAAAATCCCCAGCGCCAACTCCATCCATCTAGAGGGGAGAGACACTCTTGTTAGTTTTAGTGTAGGGTTGCAGCATGGTGCTTCAGGATATGAACAGTATTCTGGAGGGGGCACGAAGCTAAGCGTTTCGGGTGAGTAGCTGACAGTACAAGAGGTCTCAGTTAATGATGGATGGACAGAAGTCTGCTGTTGTTCTACGGATGCAGTTCTCTAATTGTGGGGAGGGATTTTAGCAGATGAACAAGAGGATTCATTTCACGTGTAGGGGACATTTACGCGGGATTCGTGCATTGTTCTGTCAGTGAGGCGGTGGCTCCTTATTTCTGTAACTTCCTCTGGACCTAAAAGAAACCCTGATGATTTCTCTGTGCTCCTCCAATTCTGGCCTCTTGTGCATCCTGCCCTCCCTCGAACCCACCATTGGCGGCTGTGCCTTCAGCTGCCTGAGCCCTAAACCCTGGAATTCCCTCCTTATACACCTCTGCTTCTCTCCCTCTCTCCTTCTTTGAGAAGTATCTTAGAACCTACTTCTTTGACAGGTCACCTGTCCCTAATATCTACTTCGATAACTCGGTATCAAGTTGCTGTCTGAGTTGCTCTGATGGTGTGATTTTTCACTGCATCAACGGTGCTAGTTAAATGCAATTTTTTTGTTGTTATTAATCACCAGGTAGGCCTCGCCTGGAGTATTGTGACCAATTCGTGGCGAACACACTTTAGGAAGGATGTCAAGGCCATAGAGAGGGTGCAGAAGATGTTTACTAGAATGGTACCAGACATGGGGAGGTTTCACTTGTGTTTAGAAATGGGAGAAGCTGGGATTGTTCTCCTTGGAGCAGAGAAGGCGAAGGGGAGATCAGTGTTGTTTTATTAAACTTATTCTTAAAATAAAGACACATTCGCAAGTAACCAGGAAAAGCAGACAAAATATAAAGGGAAAATTAATTGAAGACAAACAACAGCGTGGTGAATCCCGGAGGGAGGAAGTCCCAATAAAAGTACAATTGTTAAGACCAAAATTAAACTTGTGTTCAGCCCCTTTGGAAACAGGCAGATTTTGGACAGCAACGTGCGCAAGGCATTTTCTTGTATTGCAGCAAAGGTACCAAACTAACTAGTTCTAGGTAAAGACGCACCATTGTCAAACTGCATCTGTCAACTGCAGCTCAACTGGTTGAGAAAGAGACCAGTTCTCAAAATGCTGCTTGGGTTTAAGCATTTCAGTGAAGTTACAGAGTGGTAACACTCTTACCTCCGAGTCAAAAAAAAAAGCGAATTCCACATTCTCACTATTCTCCGGGTGAAGAGACGTCTCCTGAAATCTCCATTGGTTCAATATTCAGAACAGAAATATAACAAAATTAGGCATCAGTCATTATGTTAATGATTTTATCATTTTAATATTCAAGGCATTCTCACAGAGTCTTGTCTGTAAACCCAAACCTGTTCAGGTATTTCTTTCGCAATATTACGCTCATAGAGCTTTAGAGTTAAAGAACTGACTGTGCAGTGTAGTCACTGTTGTAATGTAGGGAAAGATTTCAGCCAAAATGCGCACAGCAAGATCCCACAAGCATCATTGCACTAAATGACCAGATAACCGGAATGGTGGATGTGAAGTGTTGAATGAGGGATAAATATTGGCTCGGACACACTCCCCTTATTTTCTTTGAGCCAATACATTGTTTCTCAAATGGTACAATTTTAAATTGGGTGCAGGAACAGAGAAACCAGGGGGATGTATGTTCATAAATCTATGAAGGTGGCAGGGCAGGTTCAAAAGGCTATCAAAAGGCACACTGAATCCTTTTGGCTCTGTAAACAGAGGCACAGAGGGAAAAAGCAAAGCTGTTATCATGAACATTTATAAAATACTGTTTAGGCCTCAGTAGCAGCATTGTGTTCCACTCTGGTGCCACCCTTTGGAAAACACGATAAGTCCCTAGAGAGAATGCAGAGTAGATTGACTGGAATGGTTCCAGAGTTGAGGCACTTCAGATATCGTGAAGAGATTGTAGAAGCTGGGATTGTTCTCCTTGGAGCAGAGAAGGTACAGGGAAAATTTGAATTGAGGTGCTGAAACTCAGGAAGGCTTTCGATAGAGTTAAAAGGGAGAAACCTTTTTTTCCAGTGGTAGGAGGTTCGGTAACCAGAAGGACACAGATTTAAGGTCGTTGGAAAAAAAAAGGGGGATGAGGAAATATTTTGTTTGAACAGCGAGTTGTTGTGATTTGGAATGTAATGCCTGACATGGTGCTGAAAGCAGATTCAATAGTAGCTTCACTTCAAAAGTAGCTTTCAAAAGGGAAATAGAGAGAGTTTGAAGGTACATAGTTTACTGGGTTATGTGAGAAGAACAGGGTGGGGAGTAGGATTAATTGGCTAGTTCTACCAAAGAGCTGGAATTCACACAAATGGCCGAATGGTCCCCTCCTTTCATGTGTGAGTTTACGGTAGCACTAATTATTAAATATTACATTTGGGGGAAGAGACAAGAGTAGGATTAGAATCATAATGCAGCACACAGGGGGGCCATTCCGCCCATCGAGTCCATGCCAGCTCTCTGTCTGGCAATCCAATCAGTCCCACTACCCCGCTCTATCCCTGTGGCACTGCAAGTTAATTTGCCTCAAGTGTCCATCCAATTTCCTTCTGAAATCATTCATTGTCTCCGCTTCCACCACCCTTGTGGGCAGCGAGTTCCAGGTCATTACCACACGTGGCATAAAAGTGTCCCTCCTCACATCCCCCTGCATCTGTTGCACAGCACCAGAAATCTGTCTCTCCTGGTCCTTGTACCAACAACTAATGGGTGAAGCTTTTCTTTGTCTACCTTATCTAAATCCGTCATAATCTTGTACGCTGCCATCAAATCTCCCCTCAATCTCCTTTGCTCCAAGCAGAACAATCCCAGCTTCTCCAACCTAACCTTGTAGCTAAAATCCTTCATCCCTGGAACCATTCTGTTAAATATCCTCTGCACCCTCTCAAGGACACTCACTACCTTCCTCAAATGTGGTGATCAGAACTGGCTGCAAAACTCTAGTTGTGGCCTAACCAGAGCTTTAGAAATGTTCCCCATAACCTCCCTGATAGGAAAGGGCTCTAGATAATGGGACAAGGTGAGTGATAGCCTGGTTATTGAGAACAGGCTGGCCCAGAGTTCAGGATAACACTTTTCAGATAGACAGGAGAACCTCTTTCATAATGAGACAGACTTGTACTTCACTCAATGACGAAGAGGTTCAGATGATCAGTTTCTGCCACTTTGGGTTAAAATGTACAAAAGCAGGTCGAGGTTGCAAACTGATTCTACGTTTTATGACTGATCGGTGTTCGGGAAACAGAGAGGTTTATTCTGGAGTTGGCACAAAATTAACTGCTCTGGCTAGAATTGAAAGGTTGATATTGTTTGGTGGTTTAAAATTCTCAAGACGGGTTTCATACTCATCCATATTCTCTCCATTTAATTTTCCTGCAGGCGAAAACGATACGATTAGGCCTGCCAAAGTTACTGTCTTTGAGCCCTCTCCCGAAGAGATTAGAGAAAAGAAAAAAGCCACTGTGGTCTGCCTCGTAAGCGACTTCTACCCCGACAACATCAAGATCCACTGGCTTGTCGATGGCAAGGAGAAAGATGCCAATGACACGAACATTCATACTGATCTCAATGCCATCCTATCAAAAGAAAATACATCTTACAGCATCAGCAGCCGGCTGAGATTCGACGCCCTAGATTGGGCTCGGTCCAAGAACGTTGAGTGCAGAGTAGATCTCTACACTAACGAATCAGTGCCTGCAACAAGCAGTTCAACATTAGCTGTCAAAGCAGGTAGGCACACTAGTGAGACCAATACCATTTTATTTCAGATTCAAAGAAATCAGAAAGTTGCATTTATATAGCACCTGTGCTCTTATGAAAGTACGAATAAGCAAGTAGATGTGTCAGTAAGTCAATAAATAATTAAATAATTCATGAAATAGAACAATATTGTAGTGTAAAGGGGAAGATATGGTTAAACACTCGATTAAAATGACTCTCAATATATTAGACTACAGTGCGGGACTCAATTGTGATAATCTACATTTACACAGTGATTTCATAAAATATTCTGATGCTGAATGTTTATTGATTTCTCTTTCTTTTCCCAGAAATGTGCGGTATAAGTAAAGGTGAATATCTATCTGCTTCTATCTGTATCTGGTCTCCACACTTTGTAAAGGAGGTGAGGGTCCTTGAGAGGGTGCAGAGGAGATTTACCACAATGGTTCCAGAGATGAGGAATTTTAGCTACAAAGTTACATTGGAGAACCTGGGTTGTTCTCCTTGGAGAAAAGGAGATTGAGGGGCTATTTGACAGAGTTGTACAAGATTATGACAGGTTTACAATAGGTAGACAAAGAAAAGTTGTCCCCATGAGTTGCTGGCATAAGGACTGGGGGGGGGGGGGTCACAGTTTTCAGGCTTTGGGAAAAAGATGCACTGGGGGGGGGGATGTGAGGCAGAAGTGTTTTATGCAGCGAGTGGTAATGACCTGGAAGTCACTGTCTACGAGGGTGGTGGAAATGGAGATAATGAATGATTTCATAAGGAAACTGGACGGACTGTTGAGGGTAATTAACTTGCAGGGCAATGGAGATGGAAGGGGAGAGCTGGACTGATTGGATTGCTCTGTAGAGATCCTGCATGGACTCGATGGGCCGAATGACCTCTTTCTGTGCTGTAATGACTCCATGACTCAAAAAATATTCACCAATAATTCTGGAATTATTACTGTGTCAGACATTTCATGTATATACTCATTTCAACATTTCCAAGCTGTAGTTTTACAGTTATACATACTATCATGCACAACGTGTTTATGAGAAAACTCCTCTGGGAGGGAAAGGCCGTTGGAATTTCGAGACCAGCCTAGTCGAATGATATAACCTCACGGTCCTCTTGGGTTCACGACCTCAGGGAAATATGTTGCCCTGTGATGAGGGAGAGGGGACGCCTGGGGATGGGAGGGGAGGGAGCTGTGTACACCTGTCTTAAAACTTACAATTCCTTGGGAGTTGATAGTGTGAATCTGGCGTGGAGATAAGAGGGACAGTTCCACTTCCCAGAGGTTAAATTAGTTTAACACATCATCTCAAAGAAGGTTCCTCCAAAGTTGCAGTGCAGCACACACGCTGTCTACTGGCACTGGGAGAGTCAGTCTGGATTATGGGGTTCATGTCTTTGGACTGGGGCATGAACCCACAATCGTACGACTCAGACAGGAGAGCGTTACCCACTCAGCTGGAGCTGATACATACGTGAGCCATAGCTGACACAGAAGTTACAGCGGCCCCAATTCAGATCGGCCATATTGCTGAACTCCATTTGTAGTTAGGAATACCCCAGGGCTCCTTGCGTCAAAGGGAGATCAGTTCTGCTTTCGCAGCTCGACCCTTACATTGGGCTCCTTTACTGACACACATTACATTTTCACGCAGTAGCATTTCTTGCCTTGTGAGAACAGAGATTGCATCATTTTCTGTTACATTTATTTTACAGAGGCGAAAATCCAAAGCATGGCAACAGCAAAACTGACATACCTGATCCTCATCTGCAAAAGCATCTTTTATACAATTTTCATCTCAACAATTGCTTGGAAAACTAAGGTAAGATTAAACTTACTGAAGTTCTTAACATAGGTATTGTCATGGTGAAACTGGGTAAAGAAGTTTCTCCTGAATTCCAGACTGAAATTACGAGTGACTATCCGATATTCACGAGCCCTAGTTTTGCATTCCTATTGCACGCAGATGGAATACACCAATTCACTTTCCATTCATTCCTGCGCCCACAACACTAACCAACCAATTTAATCCAGTTGAACACAATTGTCAATGTTCTGGAATTTCCCTTGGAAAATAATTGAACTTATTGTGATTTTACAAGACTTTATATGCAAGCTTAGGAATGCATGAGCAGGAAAGAGCATGTGCATGGTTCGTCTCGATTATTCATGCACATGATGATCTGGTCAGGACAGTGATGTCGAGTCATTGGAGAGGGTGAAGGGGCGATTTACTTGAACGGTAACAGTGTTGAGGGACCTCAGTGATGTGAGGAGAATACGGAAGTTGGGATTGTTCTCCTTGGATCAGGGAAGGTTAAGGAGAGATTTAATAGAGGTGTGCACAATGATGAATGGTTTGGATAGGACAACGAATGGGGTAACAGCTTCAAAGAGGCAGCAGGATTGCCCAACCAAGGACACAGCTGTAAGGTGATTAGCCAAGGGAGCAGAGGGGCAGGTGAGAAATATATTTTGAGCCAGCGAGTTGTTGTGGTTGAGAATGCACTGGCTGAAAGGGCGGTGGAAGCTGATTTAGTAGCAACTTTCAAGAGGGAATTGGATGAATACTTGTTTGAGGGGGTGGAGGTAGTGGGGGAAGGAATAGTCTCAGGGCTATAGGGGAAAGAACTGTGAAATGGGACTAATTGGACAGCTCTTTCAAAATGCCAGTATAGGCACGCGGGACGAATGGCCTCCTTCTGTTCTGTATCAGTCCATAATTCCATGACGGTAATAACGCCCTCTTTTTTTTTATCATATACCAGACGTCTTACAGCAAAAGGTTTGACTGATCGTCGCAAATTAATGAACTCAAAAGATGGATAAGCAGCAGAACACACGAGGGAGCAAGGGGAGAGAAAATACGATTATTGTGAATATCTCGGGGGTGAATTTCGTCTAAACCACTCCCGCTGTACCCGCGTAACTTTGGCGGACAACCCTAAATACCCATCACCACTGCGGGAAACGAACAGAGGAAATTTTAAGCCCCAGTCTGTCTTTTCCACTAGAATAAGTCCTTTCATATTCTCGTCAATGTATTAAATTCCTGTTGTCTCAGGAGGTGAAGCTTTGAGAAACGTGCAAACTTTTTTTCCAGTTTATTTTGTCTGTTTATTAATTATTATTCTGTGTTGTTTGAAACGTTATAAAGAAACAGACAACCTTACAGGACGAAAGGAGGCCACTTGGCCCATCGTGCAAGTGCTAGCTCTTTGAAAAAGCCAGTTGTTAATGCCAAGGCGATCAATTCCAGCTTTGCTGATCTCTCCATGAAACTTAAGTCCCTCATTCCGTGCAATTCTCGTAAAGCTGTGTATAATATTAAGCAGTAGTAAACAAATTGTAACTTCAAGTTCTGTTTGGTGCAACTATTAATGTCTTTTTTCCCTTTTCTGTTAATGCAGAAATGTTATTACTATTTGTATCAGACACCTCATCGATTGCAGATGGAAAATGCGCTCATAATTGTCCATTATTTGTCGTGGGGTTCTCAGTGGATCCAGTATCGACAGCTCGCTTGTGATCTTCTACATTTTTTTTCTTTTCTTGTTCACTGGTTAAGAAATAAATAGAATATTTCGACAAAGAAAACCGTTTCTCTCCACTATTATTTCAGTTTTACCCCACGCGCTTGGCACAACATTTCCAAACAACATTAAAATATGCAGGTAGACATTAGATGAATTTTATTGGGTAACGGGATCAAGGGATATTGAGCAAAGATGGGGAAATAGGGTTGGTGTGCAGATCTTCCATGATCTAATTGAATGGCGGAACATGTGCCGGGGTTTAATGGACTCCTCACACTATGCCTATGTAATAGGCTCGAGGGGCTGAATTGGACTCCTCCTGTTGCAATGCAACAGGCTCTCCTGGTTTGAATGACCTCCTCCACCCAATTCTATGCAACAGGCGTGAGAGGGCAGAATCGCTTCCTCGCTCTACGTGGCAGCTTCGAGTGGGCTAAATAGTCTCCTGTTTCCCTGTTGCTATGTGTAACCCATCCCTGACAGCCACTGAGAAGGTGGCGATGAACTACTTTCCTGAACACAAATGAATGTCTTTCTAGGCCATTTCAGAGAGCGGTTATGAGTCAACCACATTGCTGTGGGTCTGGAGTTGCATGTAGGCCAGGCCGGGTAACGGCTGCAGATTTCCGTCCCTAAAGAACATGAGTTAACCAGGTGGAGTTTGAAACAAATCTCTCGCAGTTTCAAGGTCGCCATTGCTGATGTTAGCTATTTATTGCACATTTTGAGCTAATTAGCTGAATTGAAATTCCCCAGCTACCATGATGGGATTTGAACTCATATCTTGGGATTATGAGCCCAGCCCATTCCTACCACAATGCTGTCCTTCCAAACAATTTCACCGATGAGTGCTTTTCCAGACTGTTCTGGATTTGGGCAATTTCATCCCCGGCTTTGGAACCCAGGGCGCTGCACCCTTCCTTTGTAAATGGTTTGCTCTGAGCGGGCAATGGCGCTCACAGTCGCCAAGGGATTGTCCACGTGGGAGATGGGTAATGCCAGGTGGCTGCTGTCTCTCTTCTGCCCTATGGGGTTACTGAGCGATACAGTCGGGGAGGGATCGAGCCAGTCACCTCTGTGTTGAACTGCACCAGACCCAGGCTGTATACATAGAAACCTAGGAACAGGAGGGGGGCCATTTTGATCCTCGCATCTGTTCTGCCATTCAGTGAGACCTTGTCTGAACTGCACTCCAGCTCCATAGAGATTTCAGCACAGAAACAGGCCATTCAGCCCGTCTGGTCCATGCCAGTGTTTCAGCTCCACATGAGCCTCCTCCCACCCACTCTTCATCTCACCCCAGCAACATCTCCTTCCATTCCTTTCTCTTTCAAGTGCTTTCCCAACTTCCCCTTAAAGGGATCGATGCTATTCTTCTTAAAGTGGTAGCGAGTTCCACATTCCCACCACTCTCTGGGTAAAGAAGTCTCTCCTGATTGGATTCAATAGTGATGTGTCTTATATTTATGGCCCCATTTCCCCTATCAAACCCCTTCGTAAGCCTAAAGACGTCTATCAGGTCACCCCTCAGCTTTCTCCTTTCTACAGAAAAGATCCCCAGCCTGTTCATTCTTTCCTGATGTCTAACACTGCACACTGACCTGCATCTCAGGAATATGAACACTTTCTCACTGGCTACAGACATTGAAAGATACCTTTATTATCAGGCTGATTGATGTACGTAGATATCGAGTCAATCTTTAAACCAGCTTTAGAAGGCTACAAGCGTTGCATTTTTGGTAATCGGAAACTCTTTTTTGTCAGCTCTATCTACCCACTATTCTAGCTTCTGGTCTCTCTATCTCACCAGTTCTCTGTCTCGATACGTCCCCTGCCTTTTCTCTATGCCCTACTTCTTTCTCTCCTTTTCTATTCCTCACTATCATTCTCCCTCTCTCTTTCTATTTTTCTCTCCCTGCATCATTCATTTATCCCTTCTTTCTCTCTGTATCTCTTATACAGCCATTCCCCTACCTCTTTTCCTTTCTATCTCATTCCTTCCTCTTTCTGTGCGCTGCCTGCTTAATTCCCCATCACTCACCATGTTTCTCTCTCTCTCTCCCCTCCCCCTCTCTCTCTATCACCTCGCTTACCGTTTTCCAAGTTGCTGACTCCTCAGTATTTTTCATTGTCTGCCTTTTTGTCTCTCTGTAACTCTTTCACTCTCTCTCACTGCCTGTCTTTCTCTCCATATTCTATCCTGTCTGTCTATTTGCCTCTCTCCATCCTTTCCTCTCTCTTTCCCTCTGTCTTTCTCTCTCTCCATCGCTTCCCTTCTCTTTCCCTCTGTCTTTCTCTCTCTCCATCCCTTCCCCTCTCTTTCCCTCTGTCTTTCTCTCTCTCCATATCTTGCCCCCTCTGTTTGTTTATCTCTCTCTCTCGCTCCCTTGCCCCCTCTTCCCCTCACCCTCTCTCTCTCTTTGTCTCTCTCCCCAGCTCTCCCTAGCTCTTTCTCTCACACACACAATCTGGTGTCGAATCACATCCCTTCCCCTTTTTTCCCAGTACTTGCTCACTCCCCATTCCAATTCTCCATATAAAAAAAAAACCCTAAATGCAAAAATGTCAGCAGTAACACTGGAAAATATCAATGAGACAGAGCAGAGTCGGCCAAACGTTCACTGAAATCTTACATACTGTATGGGGGTAAACATTTTGCTTGTTAAAGCGATTGTCTGTTGAGTGAATGGGAGCGATAATGTGCTTTGACTTTAAAATTCGGTTGCAGTGTCATTTCCTCCAGAAAATATTAACTCAAAACAAGATTGGAGCTTGAAAATAACATTGTGCAGCTGCACGGAAAGATATCAAACGGAGGCCGTGGGATGTGAACTTTCAAATGGTGCAGCTCAGCTTTCTGCATGCAGGCGCGCTGCACGGTTTGTAAAGTAGGTCATTGCGCCCGAGTTTCACCCTGTGGTTTAACGGAAAGTGCCACCTGTTATTGTTGCTGTGCTCTCCGCTCAGAGGCTGGCAGATTGAGCCCATGTTTGTCTCATTTCCTCCTGGGTGAGACGCTGTCTCTGGACCCCGTGCACCAGCCCCCTCCATGCAGAGGAAATGTGGCTGCTGGGTCAGTGCAGCAAAGTCTGTGATGCCTACTGCAGTTGAATTTCCTTCTTCAGCATTTTTATTTCATTCATTTAATTATGCTTTCATTCTTCAGTTCCTAATTTGAATTATTTTTCTTTCTCCAATCATTTTTTTTCATTTCTTTAATTCTTTCCTTCTATCAATTGTTTTTATTTCATCCAATCAAACTTTCTATCATTGTGTCGACCAATTTTCTATCTTTTTTTCATTCTTTCAATCCACTCCTCTCCTTCATTGTTTATTTTCTTTCTCCCTCTTTGTTTTTCTTTCTTCTTCTGATTTCTTCGATCCATTTTCTTTCCTTTCTCTTTTTCTTTCTCTACTTTCTCATTCCTTCCCACCCCCTTTTTCCTAAACTCTTCTCCTTCCTTGGATTTCTCTTGCAGTTCTTCTCTCTCTTCTCGTCACGTTCTTTCAATCTCTTTTTTCCCACTTTTTCACCCAAACAAACTTTTTTTTTCCAGCCCTCTGTCCTTCATCCATCCATTCTTTCTCACTGGAGCTCAGGATGATGGAATTGGATGAAATGTTGATCTCTGCTGCCACCTGCTGTCTGTGATCTTATATGCAGGTCCTGTCAATGAGAGTCCAATGTCAATCTGGTGGACAGAAAAATAGATAGATAGATGGATAGATAGACAAGGATTGACTGAAAGGTAGAAAGGGATTGATAGATAGATATAAATATAGAAAGCTATTGATAGATATAAAGAGAGTTGTATGGAGACATCAATTGATAAAGTGGTAGATAGATAGATACTAATAGAGAGATAGAGAGTTGGATAGAATGATCGATCTCTATAGACATATATAGGCGTATCATATCAGATCATATAGACATATAAGAGATATGTATGGATAGAGAGATCAATAGATAGAGGCATCAATAGATAGAGAGGGAGATACAGGGAGAGAGATGGAGATGAAGAGATAGATGGATATAAAGAAATAGATGGATAGGGAGAACAATAGCTAGACAGAGTGATGGTTATATAGTTAGTTAAATAAAGTTATCAACAAATAGATAGATGAACTGTTGGAATAAATGGATGGGGAGATAGTTGGATATAAAGAAAGGAAGTGATGGATGGAGAGAGCAATAGGTAGAGAAATAGATAGACAGATTGATAGAGAGATAGACAGATAGATCGATAGAGCGATGGCTCAGCAGATAGATAAATAAATAGATAGAGAGTGTGAAAGAAATGAATTGGGAGTTCTATAGATGTCATTGAGAAAGAGATGGACGGAGGGAACAACAGATAGATTTGTAGATAAATATTGATGGATAGAGATTCTATATAGAGAGTGAAATCGGTCGACAGACAGATAATTAGATAGGCAAAGACAGACAGATAGGTAGGTAGACAGACAGATAGGTAGGTAGATAGACAGATAGACAGATAGATAGACAGACAGACAGATAGACAGACAGACAGACAGATAGATTCAGAGAAACAGAGGTAGAAACAGGTAGATACAGAGAGAGAGAGAAAGAGAGATGGTGCAATAGACATTCTGATAATGAACAGAGGTGTAATGAAAAACAATACCGTGATGTGGGGGTAAATGCTACTCTGGCACATGCATTTATAGTTTAACTGCTTGTCTTAAAGATAAAGTGTTGTTCTTCCAAAGGAATCACTACCACACCGTTCGTGCAAAATTGTATTGACCTTACAAACACTAATCTGCACACAGGAAACAGATTCCCCCGCCCTTTTGTGTGAAGAAATGCTTCCTGACATCACTCCTGAATAGCCTGGCTCGATGTTTGGGTTTAGACCACCTTGTTCTGCCCCCGTGCCCCGCCCCCAACAAGAGAAAGCAGTTTATCTCTATCTAGCCTATCAACACATTCAATCATTTTAAACACCTCAGTCAGATCACCGTTTAATCTTCTATACCTGAGGGAATAAAGAGTCAGCAATGTAAACATGTTGGGTGTTGCATTTCCTTCACACTTGATTGACTGATCAAATATATTTTCAGATTCTCCGACTACAGGGAATCTATCAACGAATCAGAGATGGGTTACAGTACAGAAGGAGGCCATTTGACCCATCGAATCAATTCCAGCTCTCTGCAAGATCAACCCAGCTAGTGCAACTCCTCCTATCTCCCCTGTTAATTCAATTCGTCGCCCTAACTACCTGCAAATTCCACTGTACTGCTTTCTTTCCATGTGTTTTTGTGGAAAGACTTTGTCAGAACAACACAGCAGCAGAATCGAATTATACAGAGAGACACAGAGACAGGAAACACGTAGTCAGGATGTGCGGTTATCAGAGTGCAGCTGCAAACGTTTAAACAGCTTAAGAAAGAAAAACAGGCTGGTGTGTGGATTTAACAGTGAGTGAATCACACGTAGAAACACGCCCACATTTGCATTTTCCACTCCTAGGGCTGAGGCTCAAAAGAAGGTTCAAGTGTAAGGTAGCAAAGTGTTACGTTACTGGGCTAGTAATCTAAAGGCCTGGGCTAATAACTTGGTGACGTGAATTCGAATCCCAGCAAGGTGGATAATGTAAGTTCACTTAGTTAGATAAACATTCACTCCCTCCACCACCGACACACAGTGGCAGCAGTGTGTACCATCTAGAAGATGCACTGTAGCAATGCACAAAGACTCCTCAGACAGCACCTTCCAAACTCGCGACCTCTACCAACTAGAATGACAAGGGCAGCAGATGCATCGGAACACCACCACCTGCAAGCTCCCCTCCAAGTCACACACCATCCTGACTTGGAACTATATCGCCGTTCCTTCACTGTCGCAGGGTCAAAATCCTGGAACTCCCTTCCTAACAGCACTGTGGATGTAACTACCCCACGTGGACTGCAGTGGTTCAAGAAGGCAGCTCACCACCACCTTCTCAAGGGCAATTCGAGATGGGCAATAAATGCTTGCCTGGCCAGCGACGCCCACATCCTATGAACGAACTTAAAAAATGATAAAAAGCCGGTCTCAGTCATAGTCAGCATAAAACTACTGGATTTCCTGAAAAACCCATCTCTCACTGAGAGAAGGAAATCTGTCATCTTTAACCGGCCTGGCCTAAAAGGTGACTCCATTCCTGCAACAATGTGGCTGACTCTGAAATGACTGGGCAAGCCAGTCGGTCATACAAAAAGCTGTGCTGGGCACCCACCCAGCATCACTTATTAACACTCCCTATTAACCCTCCATCCTAAACTCCTGCAAAATGCTGATGTGCCCGCCGTGTTATTTCCTCCCATCCTCAGGAGCCCCTTTCGACTCTGTTCCTGCTGTGTGTTTCTCATGTTGTTTTCAGCTCAGTATCTGTTTTGTATTTTCTCCTGCGAGCTGGCGAACTGCAATGCCTGGTGAAATGTTGTGTAAAGGTGCGAAAAGCAGAGTTAAAACCACAGCGTATCATTTCCACAGATCTTTTTATTAGCCTGCTTGATGTCACAAGAGAGAGAAGGGTGCATCATGAAGAAGCTCAACTTAAAGAAATAAAGCTCAGTGTGCAAACGGGTCAAAGCTGGACAGGAGACATCTCAACTAGTTAAAGTAGCGTACCCAGTTCAGCTAACCAGCTGACAAGTGGTTAAATGAATTGAATAGAAATTGAGACATAAATTTTAATTATGTTGTAATCCAATTCCTCTGAAAGATCTAATGGGTTTTGCCAGTTGCCAAACTGTTACTAACCAATAGAAAATGACAACATATCAATGATAGGGATATGACCCAATAGCCTCCTCCTCCTTTCCCATATTTCTGCAGGATATGTTGTGACGAGTGCCGTGTTGCAGAGTTTTTGGCCCCGGCTTAGTTAATCGAAATTTTTCGTCAACTTTCCCGATATCTGGAAGGGGAAAAAAAGGAAGGAAAAAGATTGAGTCAGTCATGGAATATTTCTTCTACAATGCCCTGGGAAGGATTTCGAGTCAGTGGAAACACATTTCATGGCATTTAACAAGATCCAGAGGGAAGGATGAGTTCTTTTTAAAACTCAGAGCGTTGTTGTCATCTGGAAATCAGTGCCTGAAAAAGCGGACAATTGGATTAAGACATGAAAGGGTAAATTTTGCAAGGTGATGAGGAAAGAGTAGGGGAGTAGGGCTCTCTCTCTGTCTCCCTTAAACGCTTCTCTCTCTCTCTCTCTTTCTCTCTCTGTCTCTCTCTTTCTCTCTTTTTGTCTATGTGTTTCTCTCTCTGTCTGTGTCTCTGTGTCACTCTGTCTCTCCCTTGTCCTCTCCTCTCTCTCTCTCTCTCCCTTCCTGTCCCTCCCACTCTCACTGTCTCTCCCGTATGTTCTCTCTGTCTATTTCTCTCTCTTAGGTTCTCCCTCTGTCTCTTCCTGTCTCCCTCTCTCTCTGTCTCTGTGTCTGTCTGTCTCTCCCTTAAACGCTCCTCTCTCTCTCTCTCTTCCTCTCTCTATGTGCCTCAATCTTCAAAGAACAAAGAACAGTACAGCACTGGAACAGGCCATTCGGCCCTCCAAGCCTGCGTCGATCTTGATGCCTGCCTAAATGAAAACGTTCTGCACTTCCGGGGACCATATCCCTCTATTCCCTTCCTATTCATATATTTGTCAAGATGCCTCTTAAACGTCGCTATCGTACCTGCTTCCACGACCTCCCCTGACAGCAAGTTCCAGGCACTCACCACCCTCTGCGTAAAGAACTTGCCTCGCACATCCCCTCTAAACTTTGCCCCTCTCACCTTAAACCTATGTCCCCCTAGTAACTGACTCTTCCACACTGGGAAAAAGCTTCTGACTATCCACTCTGTCCATGCCACTTATAACTTTGTAAACCTCTATCATGTCGCCCCTCCACCTCCGTCGTTCCAGTGAAAACAATCCGAGTTTATCCAACCTCTCCTCATAGCTAATGCCCTCCAGATCAGGCAACATCCTAGTAAACCTCCTCTGTACCCTCTCCAAAGCCTCCACGTCCTTCTGGTAGTGTGGCGACCAGAATTGCAAGCAATAATCTAAGTGTGGCCTAACTAAGGTTCTGTACAGCTGCAGCATGACTTGCCAATTTTTATACTCTATGCCCCGACCGATGAAGGCAAGCATGTCGTATGCCTTCTTGACTATCTTTTCCACCTGCGTTGCCACTTTCAGTGACACTTCCTTTCTCACTCTGTCTCTCTTTCATTACCCCAAACTCTTTCTCTCTTTATGTATGTAATACAGACACACTCTCTCACTCTCTGTTTATCCCTCGTATCTCAATTTCTCTTTGTTTCTGTCGATATGCCTTTCTCTCTCATTTTATCTCCCCAGACTCTCTCTATATCTGTCACTCTCTATATTTATCTATTTCTCTCTCTCTCTATCTCTCACTCTCTCACACACACACACACACACACACAATTTATCTCTAGCTATCCCTTTCTCTTACTCTCTCCAACTCTCTCAGCATTTCCCTCACTGGTTCTGTCACTCTATCTCTTTGTCTCTCTTTCTGTCAATCTCTCTCTCTCTGTCTTTTTCTTTCTCGCTCTCTGTCCCTCCCCCCCCCCCCCCTTCACATTGTCTCTATTACTCTCTAGTTACGTCTCTCTCTTTCTCCTTCTCTATCGCTCACTCTGTCCTCATGTGAGAGGGTGGGGGAGATTCAGGACCCCTTGGTGCAGGATCTAGATGGATTTCAGTCGACACTGTGGTGCTAATAGACAGTCTGGTTTCACTGTCGAATCACATGCACAATGACATGGACTGGGTTCAGTGATTCACCCTATTTATTTACTTTTTTATTTATTTAGAGATACAGCACCAAAACAGTCCCTTCGGCCCACCGAGTCTGTGCCGACCAACAACCACCCACTTATAATAACCCTCCAGTAATCCCATATTCCCGATCACCTCCCTACATGAGGAGCAATTTACAACGGCCATTTTACCTATCACCTGCAAGTCTTTGGATGTGGGAGGAAACCGGAGCACCCGGCGAAAACCCACGCAGACACAGGGAAAACTTGCAAACTCCGCACAGGCAGTGCGGGGAATGTGCATCACTGATGCCTGAAAACCTGGAGAGGATTGAAGTTTACAGAATAGAGAATGGGGTCCGTTTTACACGTCAGCAAAATGTCCTAGTAATTCTCATACCTTCCCCTTGAGCAGCACGATGGTGATCTTTGCCATATACAGGAAGCTCTTGGAGATGAGTAAAGTGTAAGTAGCTCTTGCCACAATCTGTTGCCTCTGTATCCGCTCCACTGAAAGACAAACAAGAAAGACCATAGTCACTGGCCCTAAAATCCAACTTAATCATTCTGTACATTCCGTAAGTGTGTGTGTATGTGCGTGAGAGAGCGAGAGTGTGAGAGAGAGAGAGACAAAGACAGATCATAGCAAACTGATAAAATATTGAATGTTCTCACCATTCCCTTCTCAGAGGCCTGGAAGAAATCAAAAAGAGGAAAAAACTTCAATTAGTTGTGCATAAATCGCAGTTTTCATATCACAGCAAGAACATAAATCGGGGGAAAATTCTCTGCACAGAGATTGGTGCATTGCATCCAGGTTTCTGTCTCTGTCTCTCTCTCTCTCCCTGTCTCTCTCTCTCTCTCTGTCTCTCTCTCTCTGTCTCTCTCTCTCTCTCTCTGTGTCTCTCTGGCTCCCTCTGTCTCTGTCTTTCTCTCTTTCTCTCTGTATGTGTATCTCTCACTTTCTCTGTCTGTCTTTCTCTGTCTTTCTGACTCTTTCTCTCTCGTTCTCCTTTTCTCTCTGTATTTGTTTCCATGCCTCTCTGCATGTCACGCTCTATCTCCGTCACTCTCTCTGGCTCTATTTCTCTTCCTGTCTCTCTCTCTCTCTGTCTCTCTCTCTGTCTCTGTGTCTGTCTGTGTGTGTCTCTTTCTCTGTCTGTCTTTCTCTCTTTCTCTCTGTCAGTGTCTCTCTTTCTCTCTGTCTCCGTCTCTGTCTCTCTCTATTTTTCTCCTTTTCTCTCTGTCTCTGTCTTTCTGTCTCTCTCTCTCTCTCTCGCTATTTCTCTCCTTTTCTCTCTGTCTCTGTTTCTCTGTCTCTCTGTGTATCTTTCTGTCTCTCTCTATCTCTCACTGTCTCTGTCTTTCCCACTGTCTCCCTGCCTTTCTCTCCCTATGTCTCTCTCTTTCCTTTCCTGTCTCTCTCTCTCTCTCTCTGTCTCTCTCTCAGTCTCTCTCTCTTTGACCATGTGTCTCTCTCTGTACGTGTCTCTCTCTCTGTCTCTGTCTCTCTCTTTCGCTCCATTTCTCTCTGTCTTTGTCTCTGTCTCTGTTTCTCTCTCTCTGTTTCTGTCTTTCTCTGCCTCTCTCTCTCACTCACTGTCTCTGTCTTTCCTGTTGTCTCTCTGCCTCTCTCGATCTGTCACTCTTTCTCTCTGTCTCTCTTTCTCTTCCTGTCTCTGTCTCTCTCTCTGGCTCTGGCTCTCCTCCTCTCCTTGTCTCTCTGTCTCTCTCTTTGTTTCCCTCTCTCTGTCTCTCTCTCTCTGTCTCTCTTTCTCTGTCTGTCCTTGTCTCTATGTGTGTGTGTCTCTCTCTCTCTCTCCCTCTCTCTCTCTCTCTCTCTCTCTCTCTATCTATCTATCTATCTATCTATCTATCTATCTATCTATCTATCTTTTTCTCTTTCTCCTTGTCTCTCTGTCTTTCTGTCTCTGGCTCTCCCTGTCTCTGCCTCTCTTTCTCTCTGTTTCTGTCTCTCTGTCCCTGTCTCTCTCTGTCTGTCTCTCTCAATCTCTGTCTCTCTGTCCCTGTCTTTCCCGCTGTCTCTCTGTCTCTCTCTCTCTGTCTGTCTCTCCCTCTCTCTGTCTCTCTCCCAGTCTCCCTCTCTCTCTCTCTTTGTGTCGCTCTGCCTCCCTCTGTCTCTGTCTTTCTCTCTTTCTCTCTGTATGTGTATCTCTCACTGTCTCTGTCTGTCTTTCTCTGTCTGTCAGACTCTTTCTCTCTCGTTCTCCTTTTCTCTCTGTATTTGTTTCCATGTCTCTCTGTGTGTCACGCTCTATCTCCGTCGCTCTCTCTGACTCTATTTCTCTTCCTGTCTCTCTCTCTCTCTGTCTCTCTCTCTGTCTCTGTGTGTGTCTGTGTGTGTCTCTTTCTCTGTCTCTGTCTTTCTCTCTTTCTCTCTGTCAGTGTCTCTCTTTCTCTCTGTCTCCGTCTCTGTCTCTCTCTATATTTCTCCTTTTCTCTCTGTCTCTGTCTTTCTGTCTCTCTCTCTCTCTCTATATATTTCTCTCCTTTTCTCTCTGTCTCTGTTTCTCTGTCTCTCTGTGTATCTCTCTGTCTCTGTCTCTCTCTCACTGTCTCTGTCTTTCCCACTGTCTCCCTGCCTTTCTCTCTCTATGTCTCTCTCTTTCCTTTCCTGTCTCTCTCTCTCTGTCTCTCTCTGTGTCTCTCTCTCTTTGACCATGTGTCTCTCTCTGTCACTCTCTTTCGCTCCATTTCTCTCTGTCTTTGTCTCTGTCTCTGTTTCTGTCTCTCTGTTTCTGTCTTTCTCTGCCTCTCTCTCTCACTCACTGCCTCTGTCTTTCCCGTTGTCTCTCTGCCTCTCTCGATCTGTCACTCTTTCTCTCTGTCTCTCTTTCTCTTCCTGTCTCTGTCTCTCTCTCTGACTCTAGCTCTCCTTCTGTCCTTGTCTCTCTGTCTATCTCTTTGTTTCCCTCTCTCTGTCTCTCTCTCTCTATTTCTCTCTTTCTCTGTCTGTCTCTCTGTCTCTCTCTCTCTCTGTATGTCTGTCTCTGTGTCTCTCTGTGTCTCTATCTCTCTTTCTCTTTCTGTCTGCCTCTTTCTTTATTTCTCTCTCTCTCTCTCTCTCTCTCTGTCTCTGTGTGTTTGTCTCTTTTTATCTGTCTCCCTTTCTCTGTCTCTGTCTCTCTGACTCTCTCTGTCTCTCTCTCTCCATCTCTTTATCTGTCTCTCTCACTGTCTGTCTGTCTCTGTGTCACTCTCTGTCTCTATCTCCCTGTCTGACTCTCTCTCTTTCTCTTTCTGTGTGTCTCTTTCTCTATTTCTCTCTCTCTCTCCTTCTCTGTCTCTCTCTCTCTCTGCTTCTCGGTCTCTCTCTCTCTCTCTCTCTCTCTCTGTCTTTCTCTCTATCTTTCTCCCTCACTCTCTGTCTCTGAGTGGTGAACCATTTGGGTGAACATAAGGTTATTGATGGTTACTGAGCCGAGGCGTCAAATAGAGTAATTGTAGAGATTAATCTTTATGTAACAGAATGGTGGAACAAGCTTCAACGGCTGAATAGCCTCGGCCTCTTCCAGTGTTCTTAAGTCTCAGCTATGATGTAGACTTTCCCAAGCTATCCACCTAACTGAATTCCTTCATCCCTGGAACCTTTGTCGTGAATATTTTGTGCACCCTCTCTAACACCTTCACATCCTCCCTCAAGGCTGTAACATTGCATTGATAAAGGTTCAGTATAGCTTCCTTGCTTTGGGCTCGGGTGGAGCAGAGGTGATTCCAGGCATTGCAGACACTCACCTGCCTTCCTGCTGATCTTGGCATCTTGAGAAATCTCCGCGCCGTCTTTACTGTAATGGGTCACTTTGCAGGAATACTGCTTGCGGGCCCATTCGGCCATGGGAATCTTCAACCGACTGGTCCACGCTGTCGCGGCCTGCATCATCCTTTACCCGCCTGTCAGTCAGCACATCCTTCGTCTCGATCTCCTCGTTGCCCCCATGTCCAGGAGAACTTCACGTAGTCCGGGAAGAAGCCACTGGCCAGGCAGACAATGGTGGCTTTCTTACGGGCCCTGATTTCTTCTTCCGATGGCTCAAAAATGGTCATGGTGGGATGCTTAACCTCTTGGTCTGCCTCTGTGGGAGAGTGAAACATGAGTGTTAGGAACGACGGGGATGGAAGGGGGTGGTGGCGAGGGTGGGGGGGAGTGTGTTTACCCCAGCGTTCATTCTCCTTCACCACAACATCAACAGTTTGTTGTAGACTATAAAAGAAAGGAGGGAGGGAAAAACAGAGAATTACAGACCAGTTAGCCTTACATCAGTAGTGGGGAAAATGCTAGAGACTATTATAAATGATGTGATAACAGAACAGAGATAGGGAGCAGGGGGCTGCAGGACGTTACATAGATAGGGAGAGTTGTAGGGGCTGGAGGAGGTTACAGAGATAGTGAGGGTTGTTGGGGCTGGAGGAGGTTGCAGAGATAAAGAGGGTTGGAGGGGCTGGAGGGGGTTTCAGATATAGGGAGGCGTGTAGGCGGCTGTAGGAGGTCACAGAGATAGGGAGGGGTGTAGGGGGCTGGAGGAGGTTACAGAGATAGAGAGGGGTGTGGGGGCTGCATGAGGTTACAGAGATAGGGAGGGTTGTAGAGGCTGATGGAGGTTACAGAGATAGGGAGGGGTGGAGGGGGCTGGAGAAGGTTACAGAGATAGAGAGGGTGGTAGGGGCTGGAGGAGGTTACAGAGTTCAGCAGGGTTGTAGGGGGCTGGAGGAGGTTACAGAGATAGGGAGGGGTGTAGGGGCTGGAGGAGGTAACAGAGATAGGGATGGTTGTAGGGGCTGGAGGATGTAACAGAGATAGGGAGGTTTATAGGGGCTGGAGGAAGTAACAGAGGTAGGGAGTGCTGTCGGGGCTGGAGGCTGTTACAGAGATAGGGAGGGTTTTTTGGGCTGGAGGAGGTTACAGAGATGGGAGGGGTGTAGGGGCTGAAGGAGGTTACAGAGATAGGGAGGGTTGTAGGGGCTGGAGGATGTTACAGAGATAGGGAGGTTTGGAGGAGCTGGAGGAGGTAACAGAGATAGGGAGAACTGTGGCGACTGGAGGATGTTACAGAGACAGGGAGGGTTGTAGGGGCTGGAGGAGGTTACAGAGATAGGGAAGATTGTAGGGGGCTGGAGGATGTTACAGAAACAGGGAGGGATGTAGGGGACTGGAGGAGGCTACAGAGGGAGGGAGGTGTGTAGGGGCTGGAGGAGGTGACAGAGATAGGGAGGGCTATAGGGTCTGGAGTATGTTACAGAGATGGGGACGGTTGTGTGTACTGAAGGAGGTTACAGAGTTCGGCAGGGTTGTAAGGGGCTGGAGGAGGTTACAGAGATAGGGAGGGGTGTAGGGGCTGGAGGAGGTAACAGAGATAGGGATGGCTGTAGGGGCTGGAGGATGTAACAGAGATAGGGAGGGTTATAGGGGCTGGAGGAAGTAACAGAGGTAGGGAGTGCTGTCGGGGCTGGAGGCTGTTACAGAGATAGGGAGGGTTTTTTGGGCTGGAGGAGGTTACAGAGATGGGAGGGGTGTAGGGGCTGAAGGAGGTTACAGAGATAGGGAAGAGTTTAGGGGGCTGGAGGAGGCTACAGAGGGAGGAAGGGGTGTAGGGGCTGGAGGAGGTGACAGAAATAGGGAGGGCTATAGGGTCTGGAGCATGTTACAGAGATGGGGATGGCTGTAGGGGCTGGAGGATGTTACAGAGATCGAGAGGGGTGTAGGAGCTGGAGGAGGTAACAGAGCTAGGGAGGGCTATAGGGTCTGGAGGATGTTACAGAGATAGGGATGGTTGTGTGTGCTGAAAGAGGTTACAGAGATATGGAGTGGTGTAGGAGCTGGAGGAGGTAACAGAGATAGGGAGGGCTATAGGGTCTGGAGTATGTTGCAGAGATGGGGAGGGCTGTAGGGGCTGGAGGATGTTACAGAGATAGAGAGGGGTGTAGGAGCTGGAGGAGGTAACAGAGATAGGGAGGGCTATAGGGTCTGGAGTATGTTACAGAGATGGGGAGGGCTGTAGGGGCTGGAGGATGTTACAGAGATAGAGAGGGGTGTAGGAGCTGGAGGAGGCAACAGAGATAGGGAGGGCTATAGGGTCTGGAGTATGTTACAGAGATGGGGAGGGCTGTAGGGGCTGGAGGATGTTACAGAGATAGAGAGGGGTGTAGGAGCTGGAGGAGGTAACAGAGATAGGGAGGGCTATAGGGTCTGGAGGATGTTACAGAGATAGGGAGGGCTGTAGGGGCTGGAGGATGTTACAGAGATAGGGATGGCTGTAGGGGCTGGAGGATGTAACAGAGATAGGGAGGGTTATAGGGGCTGGAGGAAGTAACAGAGGTAGGGAGTGCTGTCGGGGCTGGAGGCTGTTACAGAGATAGGGAGGGTTTTTTGGGCTGGAGGAGGTTACAGAGATGGGAGGGGTGTAGGGGCTGAAGGAGGTTACAGAGATAGGGAAGAGTTTAGGGGGCTGGAGGAGGCTACAGAGGGAGGAAGGGGTGTAGGGGCTGGAGGAGGTGACAGAAATAGGGAGGGCTATAGGGTCTGGAGCATGTTACAGAGATGGGGATGGCTGTAGGGGCTGGAGGATGTTACAGAGATCGAGAGGGGTGTAGGAGCTGGAGGAGGTAACAGAGCTAGGGAGGGCTATAGGGTCTGGAGGATGTTACAGAGATAGGGATGGTTGTGTGTGCTGAAAGAGGTTACAGAGATATGGAGTGGTGTAGGAGCTGGAGGAGGTAACAGAGATAGGGAGGGCTATAGGGTCTGGAGTATGTTGCAGAGATGGGGAGGGCTGTAGGGGCTGGAGGATGTTACAGAGATAGAGAGGGGTGTAGGAGCTGGAGGAGGTAACAGAGATAGGGAGGGCTATAGGGTCTGGAGTATGTTACAGAGATGGGGAGGGCTGTAGGGGCTGGAGGATGTTACAGAGATAGAGAGGGGTGTAGGAGCTGGAGGAGGCAACAGAGATAGGGAGGGCTATAGGGTCTGGAGTATGTTACAGAGATGGGGAGGGCTGTAGGGGCTGGAGGATGTTACAGAGATAGAGAGGGGTGTAGGAGCTGGAGGAGGTAACAGAGATAGGGAGGGCTATAGGGTCTGGAGGATGTTACAGAGATAGGGAGGGCTGTAGGGGCTGGAGGATGTTACAGAGATAGAGAGGGGTGTAGGAGCTGGAGGAGGTAACAGAGATAGGGAGGGCTATAGGGTCTGGAGGATGTTACAGAGATAGGGAGGGCTGTAGGGACTGGAGGAGGTTACAGAGATGGGGAGGGGTATAGGAGCTGAAGGAGGTTACAGAGATAGGGAGTGGTGTAGGGGTTGAAGGATGTTACAGAGATAGGGAGGGTGTAGGGGGCTGGAGGATGTTACAGAGACAGGGAGGGGTGTCGGGGCTGGAGGAGGTAACAGAGATAGGAAGGGTTGTAGGGGCTGGAGGAGGTAACAGAGATAAGGAGGGGTATATGGGCTGTAGGAGGTCACAGTGTTAGGGAGGGCTGTAGGGGCTGGAGGATGTTACAGAGATAGGGAGGGTGGTAGGGGCTGGAGGAGGTTGCCCGAGTCCCAGTCCAGAGCTGCAAGTCTATCATCCAGGGCAACACTACCTCCAGGACTGAGAGAAAAGCGGACTTAGAACCGGAGCATGTAGGAAAGCGAGGGAGAGGTAGATGATAGAACAGAAACAAGGTGACAAGTAGAGAGGGGGCAAGCAGAGACAAACAACAGGGAAAAGGAAGAGGGCAAGTAGAGAGAGAGATAAGGATAAGAAATAAAGAGGATGAGGAACTTAGTGGCAGAAAGCTTTAACGAAAGAGAAATAAAGTGAGTTCACACAAGATGACACCAAGGATGAGAGACTTCAGTTAATGTGGAGAGACTGGAGGAGCTGGGATTGTTCTCCTGAAGAGAAAGTTCAGGGGAGACTTAGCAGAGACGTTTGCAATCGGTCATGGTTTTGACAGAATAAATGAGGCGAAACTGTTTCCCGTGACACAAAGCAGTGAGCTGTTGTGATGTGGAATGCATTGCCTGAAAGGGCGGTGGGATTCACTCATAGTATTACAAAGAGAATTGGGTCAACAGCTGAAGGGAAGGAATTGCAGGTCTATAGCGATAGGGTGGGAAGGAACTGGGATCAATCAGACAGCTGTAGAAAGGAGCCAACCATGGCACCATGGTCAATGGTCCAGAACTGTACTGCTCTCTCTGCCCGAATCTCTCTCTCTCTCTCCCTCTCCCTGAATCTCTCTCTCCTTTCCTCTCTCAATCTCAGTAAATCTCTCCCTCTCTGATTCTCTCCCTCTCTCCCTGAATCTCTCCCTCTCTCTCTGAATCGCTCCCACTCTCTCTCTCTGAATCTCTCCCCCTCTCTCTCTTGGGTTCTCTCCCTCACTCCCTGAATCTCTCCCTCTCTCTCTGAATTGTTCTCTCTCTCTCTAAATCTCTCTCTCTCTGAAACACCCCCCCCCCCCACTCTGAATCGCTCCCACTCTCTCTCTCTCTCTGCCTCTCTCTCTCTGAATTGCTCTCTCTCTCTCTGTCTAAATCTCTCTCTCTCTCTGAAACACACCCCCTCCCTCTGAATCGCTCCCACTCTCTCTCTCTCTCTCTCTCTCTGCCTCTCTCTCTGAATCTCTCCCCCTCTCTCTAAATCACTCTCTCTCTGAAACTATCTCTCTCTCTGCCACTCATTCCCTCTCGGAGTGTTTCTCTCTCAATTTGTGATTCTCTCTCTGTGTTTCTCTCACTGGCTTTCTGTCTGCCTCTCTACTGCCTGCAGTCTATCTCTCTGTCTCTCTCTCTGTTTCTGTTTATTTTTTCTCTCCGTTTCTTTCTCTCTCTCTCTTCCCTCTCTCTTTCTCTCTGTTTCTTTCCATCTATCTCTATCATCACTCGCTCGGTGTTTCTTTCCCTCTCTCTCTGTTTCTTTCCCTCTCTTTCTGCATCTTTCTCTCTCTGCTTCCATTTTTTCTCGCCATTTTTTCTATCTCACATTTTTCTCTGCTTATTTCCCTGTTTCTGTTGCTTTCCCTTTCTGTTTCTTTCCCCCTCTCTGCACCAAAGAGGCACAATGATCAAATGGCCTCTTCCAACACAATAATAAGATTCCATCTGGTCAGACACGGTAAACTCAGAGATATTATTGTGTGTACCAGCTCCTTTTGCCCCCCACTCAACCTCCAGCACCGGGACTCGAGCATTACTTACCCAGAACGGTGAGTCGGGTCCTACCTCCGAAGGTAGCTGGATCGTTCACCACAGAGAGTGAACCCACCATTGAAAACTCCTACCCCAGCAAGCCTCTCGCCTTGCCTGGGCAGTTTGCTATCTCTTCAGGGGGCATGTGCCCCATGAAATGGTCAACTCAGGATTCAGTCTGCTCCTGCCTGTCCTGACAGTGGAGGCGCCTTGCTGCAGGGGTGGGGATATCCTGGGCACTGGGGCAGGCAGTCGGGTAGCCTGTGAGAAGGGCAAGCCACGGTGGAGTTCTTGCACGGGGTGAGCACAGGAATGTAACACGGTGCTATACTGACCTCCCACGATGTTTCAAAGCAGTTCAATAAAACTTCTCCCCCCCCCCCTCTCTCTCTCTCTCATTTTTCTGTCCCTTTATCTCTCACTTCAAATTTCCCTTTTAATCACGTGTCCTTCCCTTTTCAGAGTTATTATCCCATTGGAGGTCTCCTGTTTCCATAAACACTTTCTCTCCTCCATATTTTAATCTTCTTCTCCCTGGATAAGTCTCTTGACAAGTCTTTCTCTCTCTGTGACTCCATTCCTGTCTCTGTCTGTCTTTCTCTCTCTCTCTATCTCTCCCCGTCCCTCTGAAACCCTTTTCTGTCTCTGTCTCCCTCTTTCTCTGTCTCTCCCTCTCTCTCTCTCTTTGCATCTCTGTCTCCCTCTCTCTCTGTCTCTCTGTCTCTCTCTATCTCTATCCCTCTCTCTCTCTCTCTATCTATCTATCTTCCTCTCTCTGTCTCTCTTTCTGTCTTGGTCTGTCTGTCTGTCTCCCTCTCTCTCTGTGTCTCTCAATCTCTTTGTCTTGATCTCTGTTTTGCTTCTTCCATTTATTCATTTTCTCCCTTTCTCTCTCTCTATCTTTGCCTGTCTCTGATGTTCTTCCTTTTCTCTCTCAGCATCACATCTCTCTGTCTCTCGTTCTCTGCCTCTCTTTGTCTCTTTCTGTCTCTCCCAGTCTCTCCATCTCTGTCTCGCTATTTCACTCTGTCTCTCTTTCTGTGTCTAAAACTATCACACTATATCTCTGTCTATCTGTCTCTGACTGTCTGTCTGTCTGTCTGTCTCTGTCTGGCTGTCTGTCTGTCTCTCCCTCTGTCTCTCTGTTTGCCTGTCTCTCTCTCTCCCTCTGTCCCTGTCTCTCCCTCTGCTTCTTTGTCTTGTTCTCTGTTTACCTTTACTCTTTCTCTCCCTCTCTCTCTCTCTCTATCTTTGCCTGTCTCTGACGTTCTTCTTTCTTCTCTCTGCCTCTCACTCTCTCACTGTCTCTGTCTGCCTCTCTCTCTGTCTCTCTCTTTCGCTCTGTCTCTCCATCTGTCTCACTACCTCACTCCGTCTCTCTTTTTCGGCCTCACGCTGTTTCACTCGATCTCTGTCTCCTGTCTCGCTCGGTCTCTCTCTCTGTCTCTCCCTGTCTCTCTCTCTCTGACTCTCTCTGCCTCTTTGTCTTGTTCTCTGTATCCTTCCTCCCTTTACTCTTTCTCTCCCTTTCTCTCTCTCTATCTTTGCCTGTCTCTGACGTTCTTTTTTCTCCTCTCTACATCTTAGACTCTCACTGTCTCTGTCTGCCCCTCTCTCCGCCTCTCCCTCTCTCCGTATCTCTGTCTCTCTCTGTCTCTCTGTCTCTCTCTCTCCCTTTGTCTCTCTGTCTGCCTCTCTCTCTGTCTGTCAGTCTCTCTCTATGTCTCTCTCTCTCTCCCTATGCCTCTCTCTCACTCTCTCTCTGCCTCTCTCTATCTCTTTCTCTCCGTCTCTCTCTCTCGCTCGCTCTCTGTCTGCCTCTCACTCTTTGCCACTCTCTCTCTCTCTGCCCCATCTCTCTTTCTGACTCTCTGTCTTGTTGTATTCCTCCTTCCCTTTACTCTTTCTCTCCCTTTCTCTCTCTCTATCTCTGCCTGTCTCTGACGTTCTTCCTTCTCCTCTCTGCCTCTCACTCTCTCACTGTCTCTGTCTGCCTCGCTCTCTGTTTCTTTCTTTCTCTCTGTCTCTCCATCTGTCGCACTACCTCAACTGTTTCTCTTTCTGTGCCTGACACAATCTCACTCTATCTCTGTCTACTGTCTCGCTCTGTCTATCTGCATCTCTCTCTCTCTCTCTCTCTCTACCTCTCTCTCTGTCTCTCTCTCCCTCTGTCTCTCTGTCTGCCCCCTCTCTCTCTTTCTTTTCTCTCTCTTCGCCCCTGTCTCTCTCTGTCTCTTTGTCATGTTCTCGGTTTCCCTTCCTTCCTTTATTCTTTCTCTCCTTTCTCTCTCTCTATCTTTGCCTGTCTCTGACATTCTAACTTCTCTCTGCCTCTCACTCTCTCACTGTCTCTGTCTGCCTCTCTCTCTGTTTCTTTCTTTCTCTCTGTCTCTCCATCTGTCGCACTACCTCAACTGTTTCTCTTTCTGTGCCTGACACAATCTCACTGTATCTCTGTCTACTGTCTCTCTCTGTCTATCTGTATCTCTCTCTATCTCTCTCTCTCTACCTCTCTTTCTGTCTCTCTGTCTCTCTCTGTCTCTCTGTCTGCCCCCTCTCTCTCTTTCTTTTCTCTCTCTTCGCCCCTGTCTTTCTCTGTCTCTTTGTCTTGTTCTTGGTTTCCCTTCCTTCCTTTACACTTTCTCTCCTTTCTCTCTCTCTATCTTTGCCTGTCTCTGACATTCTAACTTCTCTCTGCCTCTCACTCTCTCACTGTCTCTGTCTGCCTCTCTCTCTGTTTCTCTCTTTGTCTCTATCTCTCCATCTGTCTCACTGCCTCATCTGTCTCTCTTTCTGTGCCTAACACTATTTCACTCGGTCTCTGTCTACTGTCTTTCTCTGTCTCTCCCTCCCTCTGTCTCTCTGTTTGTCTCTCTCTCTCTCTTCCTTTCACTCTCGCTCTGTCCCTCTCTCTCTCTGCCTCTTTGTCTTGTTCTATGTTTTCCTTCCGCCTTTTACTCTTTCCCTCCTTTTCCTCCTCTTTCTTTGCCTGTCTCTGACGTTCTTCTTTTTTCTCACTCTGGCTATCAGCCTCTCACTGTCTCTGTCTCTCTCTTTCTCTCTGTCTCTCCATCTGTCTCATGACCTCACTCTGTCTCTCTTTCTGTGCCTAATACTATCTCACTCTATCTCTGTCTACTTTCTCTCTCTGTCTACTTACTCTCTCCATCGCTCGCTCTCTGTCTCTCTGTCTCTCTCTCTGCCTCTCTCTCTCTCTGTCTCTCCCTCTGTCTCTCTACATCTCCCTCTGTCTCTCTCTCTCTCTCTGTCTCTGTCTCTCTCTCTCTCTCTCTGTCTCTCTCTCAGTCTCTCGCATTCACTCCATCTCTGTCTCTCTGCCTCACTCTGTCTCTCTTTTTCAAACGCTATATTACTCGAACTCCGTCTATCTGTCTCTCTCTCTGTCGCTGTGGGTCTCTGTCTCTGTGTTTCTCTCTATATATGTCTCTTTCTCTGCCTTTCTCTCTCTCAGTCTCTCTCTCTTTGTCTCTATCTCTCTCTCTCAGTCTCTCGCAGTCACTCCATCTCTGTCTCTCTGCCTCACTCTGTCTCTGTTTTTCAAACGCTATATTACTCAATCTCCATCTATCTGTCTCTCTCTCTGTCTCTGTGGGTCTTTGTCTCTATGTTCCTCTCTCTATGTATCTCTTTCTCCGCCTTTCTCTCTCTCTGTCTCTCTATCTCTCCCTGTCTCCCTCTATCTCTTTATCTGTCCCTCCCCTCCCCACCCTATCACAGACTGTCTCTTTTGCATTTCTTCACGCTCAAGCATCCATTTAAGTTGCTCAAAACGCTTCTCATGTTTGCCGGTTCTGATGTGAAGCGATAGCTCTGTTTTACTCTCTGCAGATCCTGCCTGATGCACTGAGGATTTCTAACATTTCATGTTCTTGTTGCTGAAAACCCATCTACTGCTGCCCCCTGTTGGTGGGCAATGACAGCTGCACCTCCATCCACTGCTGCTCCCTGTTGGTGGGCAGAGAGCTGCACCTCCGTCCACTGCTGCCCTCTGTTGGTAGACAAAGAGAGCTGCACCTCCAGCGACTGCTGCCCACTTTTGGTGGGCAATGCGAGCTGAACCTCCATCTACTACTGCCCACTGTTGGTGGGCAATGCGAGCTGAACCTCCATCTACTGCTGCCTCCTGTTGGTGGGCAATGACAGCTGCACCTCCAGCAACTGCTCCCCCTAATTGTGGGAAACGGGTACTGCGAAAAGATAAATGTTGATTGTCAACACAAACAGTTCCGTGGGAAAAAGATCCCTCACATTGAAATAATACTATCAGATTCAGTAACAGATACATCTTCTACTGGAAGCTGTGGTTGTAATCTGTAAATCAGTGGAAACAAGAGCTTTGAGTCCTGTGAGGAACTACATGAAGACTGAAGTAAGTGATTTGGTTTTCACAACTCCTACCTCCCTGATTGGAAGCCACACCCCTGTCTCTCTGTTTGGCTGCAAGTATAAGTTGTTGTTGCGTTTGTTGCTCTTAGTCTCCTGCTGAAGATGTTGCTGCATTTGTTGCTGGTAGTCTCCAGCTGAAGTTGTTGCATTTTTTGGTGCTAGTCGCCTGCTGAAGTTGCTGCTGCATTTGTTGGTGTTTTTTCCTCAAGTTGTTACTGTATTCGTTGGTGTTACTCTTTCTCTCTCCCTCTGTCTTGCTCTGTCCGTCTCTCCATCTCTCTCTCATGTCCCTTTAAGATCTTAGGATGCTAATAAGATAAATTCCAGCACGTAGTCACGTGATTCGTAGCCAGTGTCACTCTGTAACTGGAACACCTACAGTCGGGTCCTGTAAATAGTTAGCTCAGTACAGTGTATGATAGTTCAGCTGTAAATAGACTTGTTTGTGATCTTCAACCAACTGGACTCCACGCTTCTCATTTATGTTGCATCACACACAACATTATGAACTCACAACACTAACAGCTAATATGCAGGTGCAGCAAGCAATTCCGAAGGCGAATGGTATGCTGGCCTTCATTGCAATGGGATTTAAGTACAGGTGTAAAAATGTCTTGTTGCAATTGTATAGAACCTTGATGCGACTGCACCTCTCGTATTGTGTACAGTTTTGCTCTCCTTATCGAAGGATGGATATACTTGCCAAAGAGAGAATGCAGCAGAGATTCACCAAAATAATCCCTGGCAGGGTGGATTTGTTTTAGGAAGAGCGATTACAGAAACTGGGTCTGTATTCTCTGGAGTTCCAAAGAATAAGAGGTGATCGCATTGAAACTTACAAAATTCTGACAAGACGTGACACGATGGATGTGGATAGCGTATTCAGTCTGGAATCAGGATACACTGTCTCCGAATAAGGTGCAGGCCATTGAAGACTGAGATGAGGAGGAATTTCTTTAACTGAGATAGTTGTGAATCTTTGGAATTCTCTACCCAAGAGAGCTTTCGATGCTGACTACATTGAGCATGTTCGAGACAGAAAGCGATTGATTTCTAGATACTAATGACATCAAGGGAGATGGGGATAGTGGGGGGAAATGACTCAGAGGTAGGTGATCAGCCATGAGTCGGTTCGATGAGCCAAATGGCCTACTCCTTCTCCTATCCCCTATGTTCCCATGTTGTGTCCTGAATAAGCAGGGAGCAGGCTGTTGTGTGTTTGACGGTCCAAGAGCGCTCTCTGCTGTCCCTGTGGAGAATGAAGATAGTGTCAGGAGATGAAACCTAAATGCTTTTAGTGATCATTCCTTCCTGATATTTACATCTTCTCAATTTGGGGTTCATCACCGTTAGTCATTCATAGAAAGACAGAAGGTTTTAGGGAACAGAAGCAGGCTATTAGTGACATCTTTACCAGTGCCTCTATATTTATTCTCTCACTTTTATTCTCATGGGTCCCTTCTTATTGTCACAAACACCATCGCCCTGCACAAAAATCAAGTCTGTGTACAGCGCAACTTTATCTCCCACAGGTAGTGGTGGGACTCTGGAGGACAGTCTGTGAGTTCACATCTGGGAAAGAGATGGGTCGAAAATGATGCCAGGACACTCTGGATTATCGAGGAAGAAGGATGGAAGGGAGGAATGAAAGCGTCAAGGAGAGAAGGAAATTATAAAGTAAAGAAAATTATTAAGCAGCATTATTTTTCATAAAGTTCCTTATGGTGGGAGATGGTCATCAGACCCAGTAACAGATACATCTTTAACTGGACCTTTCCCTATTCATCAAGTCATCTTTACAAACCATTGAGGAAAGCAAGGTAGTGAGGGACGTTTGGTCACGCCCCCTTCTCTCATTCAACCAATCGGAATTAGCATGGTTGTCAATTCGCAATTGCTCTTTTTGTATTTGTCAATCAGAAACGCGGATCTCCACATCTGGATTTCCCAATTGGATACAAGAGCCTGAGCGAAACTGTCACATGTGGATGGCTCTTCAGATGTAACAGGCTCGATGGGGCTGAATGGCCTCACCCATTTCCTATTTAACTGATTCGAGGGGCTGAATGGGCCTCCTCCTGTACCTGTGCAGACTGAGGGGGGAACTGAATCGGCCTCCTCTTGCTCCTGTGCAACAGGCTCAATGGGGCTGAATGGCTTACTCCTGTTCATACTAATAGGCTCAAGGGGGACTAAGTACCCTTCTCCAATTCCTGCTAACAAGCTCTACATTGCTCAATAGCCTCCTCCTGTTTGTGCGCAATGAGGCAGGGGAGTAATTGGCCTCCTCATGTTCCTTTGTAAGAGGCTCTAAAAGACTGAGAGACCTCCTCCTGAATTCTTCATAAACAGTTTTCCAGGCAGTTGTGTGTTACTGGTCCTATAGGGTCCTCTTCTTGGAGAAATTCGCTGTGATGCATTTTGGCTGAAGGGATAGGCAAAGGCAATATAGACCAAAAGGCAGATTTCGAAAGAGTTTGCAAGGAACAGTGGACCTGAGGCTGCATGTGCATCGATCTTTGAAGGTGGCAGGGCATGTTGAGAGAGTGGTTAGTAAAGCAGATGGCATCCTGATCTTCATAAATGGAGGTATTGAGTCCAGAAGCAGTGAACCGTTGTAAAGCTCTGGTTAGGCTCCAGCTGGAGTATTGCGTCCAGTTCTGGCCACCACACTTAAGGGAGAATGTGAGGCTCCTTATTAGGGTGCAGAGCAGATTTACGAGATTTGCTGAATGATCTCCTCCTGTTTCTATGCAACGGGACAAAGGGGCTGAATGGCCTACTCCTCTTCCTTTGTTCCTAACAAAGAGAGTTGTGTGTTTGATCATTTGGAGTGAAAGAAGACACCGTTTTAGTGGATAAAACCCCAATCGCTTTTCTGATATTCTCTCCTGATAGTTAAAACCTCTCAGTGTGGTGCCACCCTTCTTAATCTTTCCTAGAAAGATAGAAAAATTATCAGCACAGAAAGAGGCCAGACTCTTCGCCTCTGCACCTGTGCTCTCAATTTTATTCTCACCCATCTCTTCTTATTGTCAAAAATATGATCGCCCTGCATCAATTCAAGTGGAAATACCGCGCAATTGTATGTCCAACAGGTGTTTCCTGCTGCCTTTGGGGTTTTTGTTGAACTGCTCCATTTCTCTGAGTCACTGTGAAGACTCCAGGCACAGAAATACACGGCCGAGTGATTCTCCCGCAGGCTGGAGGACTCCAGGTTGAACTGGGTGCTAGTTGGTCTCTCGGCGGTGAAACCGTCCACCGCCTTCTCTGGATTTTTGTGATTAGCACCCATGGAGTAAAACATAACCTGAGGCTCCTTCCTCGGGTATTGTCTGTACCAGAACAAGGTAAGGGTACTGCTCCCCTCCACAGTGCACTTCAGTTCCACTTCCTCCCCCACAACTCTGGAGACAGCGGCAGGAGTCTGGAGGATAGTCTGCGAGTTCACACCTGGGAGAGAGTGGGGAAGAGGAAGAGGTCAGTAAACAGGGGATTTCTAGGAAATGAAAGGAAGAGGGAATGATTGCAGGAAGGTTATTAGAGAAAACGTTGGTATTTCACACTCACTCACAGTGAAAAAGGATTATCAGAGCCAATGACTGATACATCTTCCCCTTGAAGCTGTTTAGAAATAAGCAAAGCAGCGAGAACCGGAGTGTAAGCCTTGTGAGGGTCCAAAACTGCTCTTTACAAATCATTGAGGAAAATATGAAGAGCATGAGTAAGTGATGCAGTGTTGGACACGCCCCTTCCAACACCCAACCAATCAGAATGGACGTGGTTGCTTGTTATGGTTGAGTGACTGGATTAAGTGTTGTTAATATCACCAACAAGGATGTATGTTGTTCAGTTTCTAATTTACTGATTAGAAATCTCCAATTGAACATATCCAGATTCCCAACAAACCTCATCGGCATTCCCACATTAGCCACATGTAGATTTCCAATTTATAGACATCTGGATTTCAGTTTATCCACACCTTCATCCCCGAATAGCCAGATGTCGATGCCGTGTGTCTCCTGGCAAACGTTGTGAGCAGCACTGGCCTGAGGCAAGTCGGTGCAACACCATCTGTGTGGTACTGGGCTCCTTACCTATTCTACAGCAGGGCTATGCACATTACTGGGCCCTTGGCATGTTTAAATTGCACTGGGTGTGCCGGTGCCTGAAGCCGTGTAACCAGGGCATGAGCCTAGGCCTCTGGCTTATTATCGCAGTGACATTGCAACTATGCCATCGTTATCCTTGAACCTGGGACGGTTCAAGTAACATTTACCAGAATGGTGCCATGGTTGAGAGACGGTTGTTATGTGGAGAGACTGGAGAAGTTGGGACAGTTTTCCTGGATCAGAGCAAGCTAATGGGATGTTTTAACCCTGGAGGTACAGCCGTTCGATAGACTAGTTAGGGAAAAATGATATCCCCTGGCAGGAGCTTCAGAAGGTAGAGACTTCACATATAGCATCAGCAAGCAATTGGGAAGGTTAATGTTATGTTAGCCTTTATCGCAAGAGGATTTGAGTACAGGAGTAATGAAGTCTTTCTTCAATTGTATAGAACCATGGTTAGACCGCACCTGGAGTGCTGTGTGCAGTTTTGGTCCCCTGACCTTCGGAAGGATATTATTCACATAGAGCGAGTGCAAAGAAGGTTCACCAGATTTGTTCCCGGGATAGCGGGACTGTCCGATGAAGAGAGATTGGGGAAACTGGGCCTGTATTCTCCAGAGTTTCAAAGAATGAGAGGTGATATCATTGAAACCTACAAAGTCCTTAAAGGTATAGACAGGGTAGATGCAGTTAAGTAGTTTGCTCTGGTTGAAAAGGGAGATAATTCAGACACTAGAGTGTTTAAAATGGGTAAAGAGAAAGGATTAGATTGGCTTTCTGAACATAAAGTGGATAAAGCACCAGCACCAGATGAGATGCATCCAAGGATACTGAGGGAAGTGAGGGTGGAAATCGCAAAGGCGTTGGCCTTAATTTTCAGCCTTTCTTAGACTCAGGGCTGGTGCAAGAGGACTGGAGAATTTTAAACGTTACACCCTTATTCAAAAAAGGGGTAAAGATAAGCCCAGCAACTACAGGCCAGTCAGTTTAACTTTGGTGGTGGGGAAACTTCTGGAAAAAATAATTCAGGACAAAATCAATAGTCACATGGACGAGTTAATTAATGAAAGACAGCATGGATTCCATAAGGGAAAATCATGTTGAACTAACCTGCTAGAATTTATTTGGAAAGGAAACAGAGAGGGTTGATGAGGGCAATGCTGTGGATGTGGTGTACATGGACTTTCAAAAGGCGTTTGATACAATGCCACACAACAAACTTGTGAGAAAACTTGTAACTCGTGGAATAAAAGGGACGATAGCAACATGGCGACGAAATTGGTTTAGTGACAGAAAACAAAGAGCAGTGATTAATGGATGCTTTTTCGGGCTGGAGGAAGGTTTGCAGTGGAGTTCCCCAGGGATCATTGTTAGGACCCTTGTTTTTCATGAGATATATTAATGACCTAGACCTTGGTGTACAGGGCACAGTTTCAAAGTTTGCCGATGATACGAAACTTGGAAGCATTGTGAACTGTGAGGAGGATAATGTCAAACTTGAAAAGGACAGAAACAAGTTGGTGGAATGGGCAGACAGGTGGCAGATGAGGTTCAATGCAGAGAAATGTGAAGTGATTCATTTTGGTTTGATGAACAATATAGAATAAAGGGCACAATTCGAAAGGGGGTGCAGGAGCAGAGAGACCTAGGTGTATATTTGTATAAGTCATTAAAAGTGGCGGGACAGGTTGGGACTGTTTTCCTTGGAGAAGAGAAGGCTGAGAGGTGATTTGGTGTTGGTATTCAAATTCATGAGGGGTCTGGAAGAGTAGATAGAAAGAAACTATTCCCGCTCCTGAAAGGATCAAGAATGAAGGGGCACAGATTTAAAGCATAAGTGACATGAGGAAAAGCTTTTTCACGCAGTGAGTGGTAAAAGTCTGGAATGTGCTGCCTGAGAACATGGTGGAGGCAGGTTCAATTGAAGCATTCAAAAGGGAATTAGACAGTTATATGGAAAGGAAGGATGTGCAGGGTTATGGGGAGAAGGCAGGGGAATGGAACTGAGGGAATTTCTTTTCCAGAGAGCCAGTGCGGGCACGATGGGCTGAATGAGCTCCTTCTGCACTGGAACAATTCTGTGATTCTGTGGTTGTGAAGTCTACAACCAGGGGGCACAATTTCAGTCCCACAGCGAGTAAGTTAAGGTCAATAATGGAGATGCATTTAAGGGGGAGATTAGATCAGGACATGAGGGAGTAAGGAATAGAAGGAGGTGCTGATGAGCTGAGATGCAGAGAGATGGGAACAGGATTGTAAACCATGGCGCGGAGTCAACTCCCCCTTGGCCCCTTTATTCCCTTCACCCACTTAATCCTGGCCATTACGTGAGACTAAGTCCTCTTAATTCAGACTCAGGCTGGGTGTTTGGGATATTGGGGTTACAGGAGAGCCACCGGCTACACTTAATGGCTTAGTACAAAGAGGAGTAAACTCAGTCCTTTCTTTAACTGTCAATTTACTTTATTCACATTGTTGTACAATGTAAGAATAAGGCTTATACACTTGGTTAGCCAAAAGCATGCAACTCAAACTGGGTTATCCAGTTAATAACAAAGTTAGCTAGAATTGATAAGCACACCCACTAGGTTCCTCTGACCTTTCCCTGACCTCGTCACAGAAAACAAACGATAATTCCCGGAAAGGGGAGAGCTGATGCTGGCCAGACGTTCCGATCTCTCTCTCTTTTACGTTGTCACCGCGTTGCTCACGCAGGGTCTTCCACTTCCACGATGGTTGGTCTCTGGAGTTTCTCGCTGGCTCTATGCCTGAGATTCTCCATACTTATTCTCTTTCTTATCTCTTCAAAACTGTGCTGTCTCTTTCCTGTTGGTTTAGGCCTGCTCACCTCGTTCGTATCTTCTCCTTATTGGCCCAGGTCCAAGGACCCCATGAAGTTTCAATGTCATTAATAAATCTGGAATTTAAAAACAAGCTCGTCTAATGGTGACCATTGTTGCAACAATCCATTGAGTTCACTGATTTCCATTAGGCAAGGTAATCTGCCGCCTTCACCTGGTCTGGCCTACTTGTGACTCCAGATCCACACATTGTGGTTGACTCTTAAAAGCCCTCTGCAATGGCCTAGCAAGTCAGTCAGTTCAAGGGCTATGAGGGATGGGCAATAAATGCTGGCCTAGCCAGCGAGGCCAACATCCCATGAACGTATTAAGAAAAACAGATTCACAAATAGTCAGCTGGGAGCCCTGGCAAACATTTTCTGCAACATTGGCCCGAGGGAAGTAGGCGCAACAATATCTGGTTCACACTGGGCTGCTGATCTATTCTACAGTTTGGTCTGTGCTCATTACTGGGCCCATAACCATCAGGGAGGATCAAATCTACTGCTGCCACCTGCTGGCGGCAAATGAGCACTGAGATTCAATCTACTGCTGCCACCTGCTGGCGACAAATGAGCACTGAGATTCATTCTCTGCTGCTCCCTGCCGGGGGAAGATGAGCACTGCGAATTCAGTCGACTGCTGCCCCCTGCCGGGGGAAGATGGGCACAGAGATTCAATCTACTGCTGCCCCCTGCCGGGGAAAGATGGGCACTGCGAATTCAGTCGACTGCTGCTCCCTGCCGGGGGAAGATGAGCACTGCGAATTCAGTCGACTGCTGCCCCCTGCCGGGGGAAGATGGGCACTGCGAATTCAGTCGACTGCTGCCCCCTGCCGGGGGAAGATGAGCACTGAACTCCCGTTCATCCGCTGCAGGTTTTTGCAGCTGCGGATCCGCTTTCTCAAACACTGTGCGATACTGCAAGCGCAGAAATAGACAGCGGTGTGAGATGGAGTGGCGTCTCTCAGTGCCAAAGTAAACAGTGTATCGCTGGCTCTGACTGCCTTAAATGACTCGGACGTGTAATTCGTAACAGACCCTGTTCCAGCAGAATTGAACAGAACTTCCAGTGCCCTGTCTGGTTGTTGTCTGTACCAGTACATTCTTGGATAGCCAGTATTCTTTAGCGTGCATCTGAGTGTTGTCGACTCTCCTACAGCAATCGATAGGATAGAGGGCGACTGTTCCACATAGGAGGAGAGTATTCCTGTGGAATGGAACATCGATTAGATTATTATTTCAGTCAATAATGGATTGGAACAGAGGCTGCATTACAAGAAAGAGAGGGCTTACATTAATAAAGAGCCGTTCAGGACCTCAGAAAGGGCTTTGCAACCAATGTAGTTACTCCCTCAGTACTGCCTCTGCGACAGTGCAGCACTCCCTCTGTGCTGACTCTGCGACAGTGCAGCACTCTCTCAGTACAGCCTCTGCGATAGTGCAGCATTCCCTCTGTACTGCCTCTGCGACAGTGCAGCACTCCCTCAGTCCTGACATGTGGTTTGTCAGCCTTGACTTTGAGCTCAAGTGTTCTGGAGTTAGACTCTGACACAGCAGTGTTTTGGACAGAATCACCGCTGACATTACAATACATCATTCTACACAGTTTCTGACTTTGACTTACGTGGGAAGAGTGCAGTCATCAAGGTTAGCCAGAGAACTTCATGCAACATGATTTCTTCATTCGATACTAACTCGATGTGTGAACGTGTGGAGTTTTCAACAACACACTTGCAGGCGGTTTCTATATTGTATCCAATTAAATACCCAGCATCCGGTTGTCATTGTGATTGGCAGTCACTTACTGCACACTCTGCTCCACCCCATTACATTGTATAGCAATGTTGTAGAATGATACAACACAGGAGGATAGGGGGAGATTGAATAGAGGTGTTCACATTTCAGAAAGGGATTTGATAGAGTAGAATTCAGGGAAACTACCCTCTATACCCAGAGAGTGTGCCCATCCCTTATTGCCCCTGAGAAGGTGATGGTGAACCATCTTCGGGAATACCTGCTGGGCCATATCAGAGGGCAGTTAACAGTCAACCACATTGCTGTGGGTCTGCAGTCACATATAGGCCAGACCGGGTAAGGACGGCAGATTTCCTTCCCTGAAGGTTATCAATGAATACGTTGGGTTTTTACGACACTCCATGTTCAGGATTATTCATACTTTCTCTGATAGATTTTTATTTAATTAATTGAATTTAAATTCCATTTCTGCCCCTGCTGAGAACTGAACTCATGTCTGGGGATCATTAGTCCAGGCGTCTGGATTACTAGTCCAGTAACATAACTGCTCTGCTCCCGTACCTCGTTGCTGAATAGGAGTTAAAGTGTGAAATAGTTCACTGGTCTGAACTGCTAGTTTCTTTGAAGAACACATCAAATGTGACTCGAGTCTGAGATGAAAGTGGGTAAAGAGTTTTCAGCAGCTTCTGAACTCGCTGTCAGGAGGCAGGTGTCCCAGAGATGAAGGTATCTGGAGAGCGGTCTCGCCTTTCTACAGTGTGAAACAGTGCTCAGATGGCTAAGGGTTCTGAGCTGGGTTAGTTCCTGTACATTGGGGAGTTGTTCACCTCTGTGTAAAGAAGGTTAGAGGGAGATGAACCAGACTGGAACCAGGGATGAGGGACTTCAGTTACTGTGGAGAGACTGTAGAAGCTGGGGGTTTATCCCCTTAGAGCAGAGAAGGTTAATGGAAGATGTGATTCTAGATATTGAAGATCATAGAGGATTTTGATAGATAATTGATGACAAACCAGATCATCAACTGGTTAATATATAGAAAATCTATGAAAAGATGGGCATTCATTACATTACTGCAATATGTTTAATTAGTTCATACAAACTGTAATCACCTAAAGATAGAGTTAGATAGATAGAGAGACAGAGAGATAGATAACCAGGTAGAGAGATAGATAGATAGAGAGACAGTCAGGTGGACAGATAGATATAGAGAGAGGTAGAGAAATAGAGAGATCGAGGGAAAGTCAGATAGGTTGTGAAATAGCGAGCTGGATAGAGAGACAGTCAGGTAGACAGGTAGATATAGAGAGAGAGGTAGATAGAGGGAAAGTCAGATAGGTAGAGAAATAGCGAGCTGGATAGAGCGACAGTCAGATAGACAGATAGATATGGAGAGAGGTCGAGAAATAGAGAGATAGAGGAAAAGTCATATAGGTAGAGAAATAACGAGCTAGATAGAGAGACAGTCAGGTAGACAGATAGATATATGGAAAGGTAGAGAAATAGAGAGATAGAGGGAAAGTCAGAGAGGTAGAGAAATAGCGAGCGAGAGAGACAGTCACTGCCCCTGTAAAAGGCAGGGTTGTTAATTGTCATTCTCTCATTTTACACCAGCTTGGTAACTGGAGTGAGAGAGAGGGATGGAGGGAGAGAGAGAGAGAGAGGGAGGGAATGCAGAGAGGGACCGACAAGAAGTTATTGATCAGTCATGATCTCATTGAAGGACGGAGTGTTTCCGAGGTGATGAATGTTCTCCTTATGTTCCCAGGTTACTGTTAAAGTGTGTTCCAGACTCTGATGTTTATCATGGTCCCACAGCGCACTCTGCTGTCCCTTTGGAGAAAGAAAACACTGTGACATCAAACCACACCGTATGTATGTATGTATGAATGTTTGTATGTATGTATCCATCTATCTATCTATCTATCTATCTATCTATCTATCTATCTATCTATCTATCTATCTATCGCTCTATCTATCTGTGTTTATCTGATCTTCACTTCACATATTAAAGTCTTTAATTATCTCTCTAAGACGGATGAAGGTTTACCCTTCATTCTTCTCCTTTCTGGAACAAAGATCCCCCGATGTTCAAACTATCTTGATAACTTTAACCTCTGTTTCCTGATATCATTCCTGTAAAGTCTATTTCACAATTCCCCTGTGCTTCTATTTCTAACCAGTCTCTATCTATTTAAATCCGCCCTGTCTTGTGAAAAACATGTTCCCAATGATGAAAACACCCAACAGGACGCAGCACCGCCTGGTTTTATCTGAAACAGGTGTTTCCTGCTGCCTTTGGGGTTTTTCTTGAACTTCTCCATCTCTCTGAGTCAGTGTGAAGACTCCAGGCTCAGAGATACACGGCCGAGTGATTCTCCTGCAGGCTGGAGGTCTCCAGGTTGAACTGGGAGTCAGTCGGTCTCTCCACAGTGAAACCGCCCACCGTCCCCTCTGGATCCACATAGTTAGCAATACTGGAGTAAAACATCAGCAGCGGCTCCTTCCCCGGCTCTTTTCTGTACCAGTACATGGAGATGATACTGCTGCTCCCCTCCAGAGTGCACCTCAGTTCCACTCCTTTCCCGGGAAATCTGGAGACAGCGGCAGGAATCTGGTGGATAGTCTGTGAGTTCACATCTGGGAGAGAGATGGAGAGAGGAGGAGATCAGTAAACAGGGAACTTCTGGGAATGAAAGGGAGACAGGGAGAGGAGAGGAAAGTTATTAACAATAATGTTTTGCATTTCACACTCACATACAATGAAACAGGATTCTCAGACACAGTAACTGATGCATCTTTCACTTCAACTTCTTCTATTAATAGACATAGGAGTGAGATCAGGAGCTTAGAGTCTTGTGAGGGTCCAAATCCACTCTTTACAAATCATTGGGAGGAACATGAAGAGCATTAGGAAGTGATACAATGTTGGAGACGCCCATTCCCACAGGTGAACAAATCACAATCAAATTGTTTGCCAATCTACTTCTCTCTCTTTCTCTCAGTTTACCTTCCACTCTCTCCCTCTCTCTCAGTTTACCTTTCGCTGTCTCCCTCTCTCTGACTCTCTCTCTCTCTCAGTTTACCTTCCGCACTCTCCCTCTCAGTTTACCTTCCACTCTCTCCGTCTCTCTCTGACTCTCTCTCTCTCTCTCCCAATTTCTTAGTTTTGCTATCTCTTTAGTTTTTTCCCTGTCACTGTGTTTGTCTCTATCTCTATCGCCCTATGTGTCTCAGGCTTTGTTTTTTTTAATCTCAGTCTCTCTTTCTCTCCTCCTCTCTCCCGCTGTCACTCTGTCGATCTCTCTCTCTCATTATGTCTCTCTTGCTGTCTCGCTGTCTTTGACGCTATCTTTGTCTCCCTATCTCGTGACATCCTTATTCATCGTTCTTTGCACCATTGCCAGTACCTGTAAATTCAATTTGTCACTACAATCATAACTCAGTTCTTTTTTTTGTAATAAACGCTTTCACTCTGCATAAGGGGCACAGAGCAATTTTATCTGAAACAGGTGTTTCCTGCAGCCTTTTGGGTTTTTGTTGAACAGCTCCATCCCGCTGAGTCACTGTGATGTCTTCAGGCACAGAAATACAAGGCCGAGTGATTCTCCCGCAGGCTGGAGGACTCCAGGTTGTACTCGGAGTCAGTCGGTCTCTCGGCAGTAAAATGGTCCACCGTCCCCTCTGGATCCACATAGTTAGCAGTATTGGAGTAAAACATCAACAGCGGCTCCTTCCCCAGCTCTTGTCTGTACCAGTACATGCAGAGGGTACTGCTCCACTGTCCCCTCTGAGTTCACCCTTTGTGCAGTTAGGGAGTAAAACATCAGCTGCGGCTCCTTCCCCAGATATTGTCTGTCCCAGTACATCTGAGTGATACTGGTACCATGAACAGGCTCGACAGAGGGGATGAATGGGCCTCCACCTGTTCCTGTGTAACAGGCTCGACAGAGGGGCTGAATGGGCCTCCTGCTGTGCCTGCGTAACAGTCCCGACAGAGGGACTGAAAGGGCCTCCTGCTGTTCCTGCATAACAGGGTCGACGGAGGGGCTTTATGGACTCCCTCAGTACTGACCCTCTGACAGTGCAGCACTCACTCAGTACTGCTACTCTGACAGGGCAGCACTCCCTCAGTACTGACCCTTGACAGTGCAGCACTCACTCAGTACTGCTCCTCTCACAGTGCAGCACTCACTCAGTACTGACCCTCTGACAGTGCAGCACTAACTCAGTACTGCCCCAATAACTGTGCAGCACTCCCTCAGTACTGACCCTCTGACAGTGCAGCACTCCCTCAGTACTGACCCTCTGACAGGACAGCACTCACTCAGTACTGACCCTTGACAGTGCAGCACTCACTCAGTACTGCTCCTCTCACAGTGCAGCACTCCCTCAGTACTGATCCACTGACAGTGCAGCACTCCCTCAGTACTGACCCTCTGACAGTACAGCACTCACTCAGTACTGACCCTCTAACAGTGCAGCACTCCCTCAGTTTGTCCCTCTGACATTGCAGCACTCCCTCAGTTCTGACCCTCGCAGAGTGCTGCACTCCCTCAGTTAGCCCCTCTGACAGTGCAGCACTCACTCAGTACTGACCCTCGGACAGTGCAGCACTCCCTCCGTACTGACCCTCCGACAGTGCAGCACTCCCTCAGTTTTCCCCTCTGACAGTGCAGCACTCACTCAGTACTGACCCTCTGTCAGTGCAGCACTCCCTCAGTACTGGCCCTGTCACAGTGCAGCACTCACTCAGTACTGACCCTCCGACAGTGCCGCACACCCTCAGTCCTGACCCTCTAACAGTGCAGCACTCCCTCAGTACTGACCCTCTGTGAGTGAAGCGCTCCCTCAGTACTGACCTTCCAACAGTGCAGCACTCCCTCAGTACAGACCCTCTGACAGTGCAGCACTCCCTCAGTATTGACCCTCTGACAGTACAGCACTCTCTCAGTACTGACCCTACGACAGTGCAGCACTCCCTCAGTACTGCCCTCATAACTGAAGCTACTGTTTTCAGTTTCCGCTCCAAACTCCATTCCTTAACTACTGACTCTACCTCTCTCCCCGGCAGCGGTCTGAGTTTAAGCCAGTCTGTTCGAAATCCTGGTGCCACATTTGACGCCGTGATGCGCTTCTGACCTCATGTAGGCACCATCACTAACGCTGCACATTTCCACCTCTGTAAGATCACCCGAACGCGCCCCAATTTCAGCTGAAATGTGGCTGAAACCCTCATTCAAGACATTGTCAGCTCTGGACTTGACAATGTCAAGGCAGTCCTGATGCTCACCCAATTTCTGTAAACCTGAGGTCATCTAAAACTCTTCTGCCTGTGTCTTAAGTTGCTCCAAGTCCTGATCCCCTGTCACTCCTGCTCTCACTGCCCTACATTGTCTCCCAGTCAAGCAACATCCACATTTTAAGTTTCTCGTCCTTGTCCTCAAATCCCCCATGGCCCTTCCCCTCCCTATCGCGTTGACCTTCTACAGCCCTCCCTATCTCTGTAACCTGCACCAGTCTCTACAACCCTCCCTATTGCGTTAACCTCCTCAGCTCCTACAGCCCTCCCTATCTCTGTAACATCCACCAGCTCCTACAGCCCTCCCTATCTCTGTAACCTGCACCAGTCTCTACAACCCTCCCTATCGCGTTAACCTCCTCCAGCTCCTACAGCCCTCCCAATCTCTGTAACCTCCACCAGCTCCAACAATCCTCCCTATCTCTGTAGCCTCCACCAGTCTCTCCAACCCTTCCAATCGCGTTAACCTCCTCCAGCTCCTACAGCCCTCCCTATCTCTGTAACCTCCACCAGCTCCAACAATCCTCCTTATCTCTGTAATCACCACCAGTCTCTACAACTCTCCCTATCTCTGTAACCTCCACCAGTCTCTACAACCCTCCCTATCTCTGTAACCTCCACCAGCTCGTACAGCTCTCCCTATCTCTGTAACCTCCACCAGTCTCTACAACCCTCCCTATCGCGTTAACCTCCTCCAGCTCCAACAACCCACCCTATCTCTGTAACATCCACCAGCTCGTACAGCTCTCCCTATCTCTGTAACCTCCACCAGTCTCTACAACACTCCCTATCGCGTTAACCTCCTCCAGCTCCTACAACCCTCCCTATCTCTGTAACCTCCACCAGTCTCCACAACCCTCCCTATCTCTGTAACCTCCACCATCTCCAACAACCCTCCCTATCTCTGTAATCTCCACCAGTCTCTACAACCCTCCCTATCTCTGTAATATCCAACAGCTCCTACAGCACTCCCTATCTCTGTAACCTCCACCAGCTCCAACAGCACTCCCTATCTCTTTAACCTCCACCAGCTCCTACAACCCTCCCTATCTCTGTAACATCCACCAACTCCGACAGCCATCCCTCTCTCTGTAACCTTCACCAGCACCTACAGCCCTCCCTATCGCTGTAACGTCCTCCAGCCTCTACAACCTTCCGGAATCTCTGCACTCCTCTAATTCTGGCCCTTTAAGCATCCCCGACCTTAATTGTTCAACCATTGGTGGTCACACCTTCAGTTGCCTGCGGCCTAAGCTCTGGAATTGCTTCACTACACCTCTCCGCCTCTCCACCTCACTTTTCAATTTAAAATTCTCCTTAAAACTTACCTCTTTGACTGAGATTTTGATTGTCTGACCGAATCTTTCCTTATGTCACTCAGTTTCATACTGTGTTTATAATGCTCCTGTGAAGAGCCTTGGCAGGTTTTATTACGTTAAAGGTGCGAGAGTATTATAAATTGCTGTTTTGTCCCTTTCCCTGCCTCTGTACTTTATTAACATCTGTACCATCTCTCACCATTGCCGTTCTGAAGAAGGCTGACCAAGCTGAAACGTTAACTCTGTTTCTCTCTCCACAAATGCTGCCAGACCTACTCAATATTCTGTTTGTGTTTCAGAGTTCCAGCATCTGCAGTATTTTCCCATTGGTGCAATGTGTCAGTCGTGGGCGAGGGTTCTCTCAATAACTCCCTCAAGTGGGCAGAATTCATTCATCTTTCTGCAATGTAATCTGGGCAATGCTTGACTGTAAATGCAAATTCATTGCAGTCCCAATGTCAGGGGCACAGCAGCAGGGACATTGATATCTGCTCAGGGGCCTCACAATGTCGCGTGTCCTGCCTACAAAAGCCTTCTCCCAGCTCTCTGGCTTTGCTCATTGTTGTTTGCATATGTTGCTGAATGTGTACCTGTGGCCTGTGGGAGATCTTGTCTGTGCCTCTGATATGAACAGTCCACTGTTCTCCGACTGTGAGCATCTTCTGAAAAACATTTTTACTTTGCAGGTATTTTATCAGCTGCCATAGAGCAGGAAGGACATGGAGGAGCAGAGCTGTAAAGAAATAACTGAGGGGTGAAAAAAATTATGTGATGATTTGAGACTTTAACTACCCCGATATTGAATTGGGCAGTCAGTAAGGTTATAAGAAATGGGAGCAAGGAGTAGGCCTTTCGGCCCCTCGAGCCTGCTCAGCCATTCTATAAGTTCATGACTGATCTGATTGCAGCTTTAACTCCACTTTCCTTTCTGCCCTCTATAACCATGACACCCTTGTAGAATCAAAATCTGTCAAACTCAGGCTTGAATATATTCAATGACCCAGCCTCCGTTGCTCTCCAGAGAATGGAGTTCCACAGACTCACAAATCCTCTGAGAGAAAAATATCCTCCGCATCTCCGTCTTAAATGGGAGACCCCCTTATTCTGAAATTGTTACGCCTCGTTCTAGATTCCCAAACGAGAAGGAACATCCACTCAGCATCTACCCAGTCAAGCCCCCTCAGAATCTTACGTGGCTCATTTTTCTAAACTCCAATGAGTATCTGCCCAACCTCTTCAAACATTCCTCATAATAATCAAAGAATCACAGAATTGTGACCACGCAGAAGGAGGCCATTCGGCCCATCGTGTCTGCACCGGCTCTCTGAAAGTGCAACTCCCTCAGTTCCACTCCCCCGGCCTCTTCCTGTAACCCTGCAAATTCTTCCATTTCATGTAACTGTCTAATTTTATTTTAAATGTTTCAGTTGAATCTGCCTCCACCATGTTCCCAGGCAGCGCATCCCAGACCTTAACCACTCGCTGCATGAAAACTTGTTTCCCCATGTCACTTTTGCTTCTCTTACCAAATACTTTAAATCTGTGCCCTCTCGTTCTCGATAATTTCACGAGTGGGAACATTGGCTACTATGTCCAGGCCCCTCATGATTTTGAATATCTCTCTCAAATCACCTCCCAGCCTTCTCTTCTCCAAGGAAAACAGTCCGAACTTCTCCAATCTATCTTCATAACTGAAATTCCTCAACCCTGGAACCATTCTTGTGAATCTCGTCTGTACTCTCTCAAATGCCCTCACATCTTTTCTCAAGTGCAACACCCAGAATTGGAGGCAATACTCCAGCTGAGGACAAACTAGTGTCTTATACGATTTCAACATAACTTCCTTGCTCTTGTAATCTATGCCCCTATTAATATAGCCCAGGATACTGTATGCTTTATCAACCACTCTCTCAACCTGTCCTGCCATCTTCAATGACTTATGCACAGAAACACACAGGTCTCTCTGCTCCTTCACCCCCTTTAGAATTGTAACCTCGATTCTATATTTTCTCTCCATGTTCTTCCTAACAAAATTAATCACTTCACATTTCTCCACATTGAACCTCATCTGTCACTTGTCCGCCCATTCCACCAACTTGTCTATGTCCTTTTGAAGTTCTACACTATCCTCCTCACAGTTCACAATGCTTCCAAGTTTCGTCTCATCTGCAAATTTTGAAATTGTGCCCTGTACTCCGAGGTCTAGGACATTAATATATATCAGGAAAAGCAAGGGTCCCAACACTGATCCCTGGGGAAGTCCACAACAAACATTCCTCCAGCCAGAAAACATCCATTAACCAATATTCTCTGTTTCCTGTCACTCAGCCAATTTCGTAATCCATGTTGCTACCGTCCTATGCATTCCAAGAGCTACATGTTTGCTCACAAGTCTGATGTGTGGAACTGTATCAAATGCCTTTTGAAAGGTCAGGATTTCTCATTTTCCTCTGTCAGGCCTTGAATGAGCTGGATTATCCAGGGTGGAAGCACAGACCAGAATAGAATGGAGTAGCACAAGGTTTGGGGAATGCTGGGCAGTCCCACCACGTACAGTCACATCCCTTCTGATCTCAGCCCTCAGCAATCATTTAACAGTGCGTGTTCCCTCCCAGAACAAAAAAACACTGGATTTCCATGATCAGATGGGAAAGCCATTCCAGCAAAATCAATCAGCATCTTGAGACGGTCAGGTTCAATATTCATAGATATATTGAGCAGACAGAGAATGCAATAAAACTTTAAACACACAGTTTACAATCAGATTTGCAATCACACTGGGTGGTCAGGGAGTCAAACACGTTAAAAGGCCTTTCCATGCTGCAGCTCTCCTTGTTTGAATGTCCATCAATGGAAGATACACAGCCATGTTCACTTATTGCAGACGTTTTACATTGTTGCACTAGAGAGTTGTGACCAATGAGTCATTTCACAACAGTTCAACAGACTGATCAGGATGTTAATATTGGGAAATTGGAGAGGAGCAGGGAGTCAGTGAATGGCAATAGTTCCAGGGGTTATGGGTGAACAGGGTTCGGAGTGAGTGAAGGCACAGGCAGCAAATGTTTGTATGAGTAAATGATCAGGAAGTGTGAAAGATGTGCGGTTGGCCAGGAGAGTATTGGAATAGTCCAGTCTGGAGGTAACAGAGGCACGGATGAGGGTTTCAGCAGCAGATGAGCTGAAGCAGGGGCGGAGTCGAGAGATGGTATGGAGGTGCAAAATGGACAGTCTTGGTGATGGTGTGGATATGTGGTCGAAAACTCATCTCGGGGTCAAACACAACAACAAAGGCTGAAAGCTGTCTTGATCAGTTTCAGACAGGTACCAGAGATGGTGTCGGTGGTCCAAGAATGACATTTGTGTCGGGGACCACAGACATTGGCTTCAGTCTTCCCAATATTTAGTAGGAGAAAATAGCTGCTCATCCAGTATTGGATGTTAGACAAGCAGTGTGGCAGAGCAGAGACAATGGAAGCATTCACAGAGGTGTTATTGAGATGGAGTGTTGTCAGCATTAGGTTCCTGAGCTCAGTACAACTCCCTTCCTTTGTTATTAAACATTTGACATATGCCACACATAAATGCTTTGTACTCAATGAAAGCTTTCCTTTTCAATATATTTTGATTCTGCAAAGTTCAGCATCAACCAATCCCCCATTCTGCATGAACCCTCAATTTAAAAGATGTTATCTACCCTGAGGTTCTCCTTGGACAAGGACCAACTGTTTTCCTTGCCCCAATTCTCAGTGCTGACAGCTCCATGAAACTTCGGGACCTCTACTCAATGGTAGATCTTTAAAGAAACTCCCTCATTAAACCTGAGATCACTTCATCCTGAAAGTGGCCAGAGCTGTCAGGTTAGTCTGGGTTCAGCTGACCAGTGGTCACTGTATACAAATGGGATCGTACTTCTCTATTTAACAAAGCAATAGCTTAAAGCTCCCACACACCTGCGGTATAAAGACACACCAATTACAGTATAACATTAGCATACTTCTAGTCGGAGATTAACCCTTTGCTGACAATTTCCTTGAGTTAAACAAGGTGAAGATAAGATGGTACAGTGATTGAGTGAGGATGTAAAACACACAGAGACTGGATCACACGTGTCGGGTGCTTGTTGACATGTCCAAACACCTTCACACTTCCACAGGCTCACTAGCCGAGCACTGAACGTCTTCTGGATCCAATTCGAGCTTCGTGTGTGGACACTGATCCTGGAACATGTGCTTCATCTGCATCGCAGAGAGGAGAAACGATGAGTATCACTGCAAGGGGAGGAGTGAATAGAAATAGACAGAGAGCATACAGACAGAGATCGGGAGAGAGGGTGGGGGCAAGACAGTGAGAGAAAGGGTGAGGCAAAGATACTCAGATAGAGGGAGAGAAGGAGAGAGAGGGTGGGAGAGCTACATGGATTGTGACAGAGGTAGAGAAACAGAGGGCGTGAGAGCGAGAGGTCGTCAGAGATGCAGTGAGGGAGAGACAGACACAGACAGAAAGAAAGACAAAGAAAGAGAAATACAGAGTGGGTGAGCGAGGCAGAGAAAGAGACAGAGGTAGAAAGGACATAAAGAGAGAATGGGGAGATTGAGAGGGAAGATCAGAGAGAGGTTACCATCCAACGAGGAGGCCATTCATCCCCTCGAGTCTGTTATACAGGAACAGGAGGAGGCCATTCAGCCCCTCGTTCGAGTTCTTACACGGGAACAGGAGAAGACCATTCAGCCCCCTCACCCCCTCTCGAGCCTTTCACACAGGATCAGGAGGAAGCCCATTCAACCCCTCACAAGCCTGATCTGGGGGACCAGAAGATAAGCAGAGGGGGAATTAGAGCTGTTTAAATAATGACCTGGAGTTCCCATTCAGTGAATACAGACAGTGAGAGGGAGGATCTGTTGCCTCCCGTGTTTCTCCTCAGTACAGTGCAGTCTCTCACCCTCTCCACAACGATTCTCTTTGCAGATTCTTCATCCAGATCAGTCATTGAAGTGATCTTCACATTAATCCTCTTGTATTTGGTATCTAAACACAACAGTCACAACATCAACAGGTTGAACACACCCAGAGTTTAGCACAGGGCACGGGACGTATTTCGAATGATCTCTCCTCTCTAATTTAAACTCTCTTTCCTCCAGTTTGTCATCCACTCGTTTGTTCATCTGTCTCTGTTATTCTCTCTATCTCAACTCGTCTTGTCTCTAATCTGACCTCCCTGTGTTATCATCCTCTATCCTGCACTCTCTTCTCTGTTGCCTCTTGTTCCATCTCCCGAGATCATTTGCATTCCGTGTTTACTCCGGTCTCACTGCCCTTTTCTCTGTCTCTGTCGATCACTCTCACTCTCTCTCTCTCTCTGATGCTCTCTGTCCCTCTAACAAAGACAAAGACAGAGAGACAGACAAAGAGCATCTGTGAGAGAGACAGAGAGAGAGAAAGTGAGAGTCAGAGAGACAGACAGGGAGAAAGAACATCAGAGAGAGTGGGAGACAGAGTGAGGTGAAAGAGGGAGCTGGAGAATCTGAGAGCCACATAGGAGAGAGGCGGTTACAGAAATGAAATATATTTATATATGCGTGTGAAAGGCAGATAAAGGAGAAACAGAGAGACAGAGATAAAACTGAGAGTTACAGAGAGAGGGATGTGAGATAGAAGCTCAAAGATATTTCTGAAGGAATTTCTGGACGTTTACGTTTCTGTGTTTCCCAATGTATCCACTCATACTGAACACAAGTGACTGCAACTCTTGTCTGACAGCACAGACTAGGCAGAGAGAGAGAGAGAGTGAGAACGATGGGTTTCCCTACACAGAACGATCACACAGCTGTTTGGAGGCCCTCGGTCCTGATATATTTGTGCCAGACTGAGACAGGAGGAGGGATTTAATATTCCTGAAATGTGGAGAATCTGAAATATTCCCACCGTCATCAGAAACAGGCTGGGAGTCGGGAGGTTCCTCGGGAGTCGACGGAATCCCCGAGTCTGAGAGGATCAAATAAAGACAAGAGGAATTTCACTGGGATTCAGAACGCTGGATGAGTGGACAGAAGTGTTTTAACACAGAACCTCCTCTCGTATGTAATCTAACTCCCTCTACACACTGAATCAATGTATACCAGCCTTTACCGAGGGGAGACACCAGACATCATCGGCTGCAGAATCAGTTACTACTCCGACAAGGAAAGAAAACTAACGGAGAAAACTCAGGAGATTATCAAAGTGATCAGCGAAACGACAGGGGGAAAGTGGAGTCAGAGAACAACAGAGAGCAGGAATGAGAGAAAAGGAGGGTAGGCGACAGGAGTGAGACAGAAAAGAGTGAGGGAGATCTGGAATGAGTGAGAACAAGAGAGAGAAAAGAAAACAGCACTGTAATGTTCCCCTTAATCAATACTGATACCCCTTCTCCTTTCCTTCCTCCCCTCTCTTTCCTGAACACCTTGTCGTCAGGAATATTCACTACCCAGTCCTGGCCATCTTCGAGCCAGGACCCTGTAATTGCCACAACATCATATTTCCACGTGGCTATCTGTGCCTGAAGCTCAACAACCTTATTTACCACTCTCCGTGCATCCATATACACACACATTAAACTGAATTGACAGCTTATCTCCTTTCCTCTTCCACTGCCCCCGTCTAATACGATACTCTTATCGACTCCAGTGTTATCTGTCCCTCCTAATTCTCTGTGCATCTGTGTTCTGCTCTCTAATAATGCTCAGACCACTGTTTTTCCTGATGTATATTAACGACATAGACTGGGGCGGACAGGGCACACTTTCAAATTCTGCAGATGACACAAAACCTGGTTGTATTGTGAACTGTGAGGAGGATAGTAATAGACGTCAGGAGGTTATAGACAGGCTGGTGGGATGGGCAGACACTGGCAAATGAAATTTATCACAGAGAATTGTGAAGTGATTCATTTTGGTCGGACGAACGAGAGGCAATATAAAATAAAGGATACAATTCTAAAGGAGGTGCAGGGGCAGTGGGACCTGGGGGGACATGTGCACAAATCATTGAAGGTGGCAAGACAGGTCGAGAGAGCGGTCAATACTTAGGAAGGATGTTAAGGTATTTGAGAGGGTGCAGAGAAGATTTACCAGAATGGTTCCCGGGATGAGGGACGTCAGTGACATGAATAGATCGGAGAAGCTGGGGCTGTTCTCCGTGGAGAAGAGAAGATTAAGAGGAGATTTGAGCAAGATGTTCATAATCAAGAGGGAACTGGACAGAGTAGTCAGGGAAAAACTGTTCCTCTTGGTGGGAGGATCCAGAACTAGAGAGCAACGGGTTTAGGTGAGTGGTAAAAGTCACAACAGAGACAGGGAAACCTTTTCACACAGTGAGTGGTTAGGATCTGAAATGCACTGCATGAGAGTGTGCTGGAGGCAGGTTTAATTGAGGCTTTCAAAAGGGAATTGGATAATTGTCATGGCAGAAACAATCTGCAGGGCGACAGGAAAATGGCAGGAGTGGGAGTAGGTGAGTTGCACTGCCAGAGAGCTGGCACGGTGTAGATGGGCTGAACAGAAACTTTCTGTGCCGTAACCAGTCTTTGATTCCATGATTCTGCGATGATAACCCCACAAAGCAGATACCTCAGCTTCGAGAGCCCGGTGGGTAGTGGATGAAACCTCAGTAGATTCTCTAGTCGATTGTTCCTCGGATTCCTGAGTTTGAGCATCATGCTGCCCTCAGTCTCTATCACAGTCACCTCAGTCACTGCATTACACTCACCTCAGTCACTTTATCACATTCCCCTCAGTCACTTTATCACATTCCCCTCAGTCACTGTATCACACTCCCCTCAGTCGCTGTATCCCACTCCCGTCAGTCGCTGTATCACACTCTCCTCAGTCGCTGCATCGCACTCCCTTCAGCTCACTGTATCACAATCCCCTCAGTCACTGCATTATATTCCCTTCAGTCACTGCATTCCACTCCCCTCAGACAGTGTATCACACTCTACTCAGTCACTGTATCACACTCCCCCAGTCACTGTATCACACACCCTTCAGTTCACCGTATCCCACTCCCCTCAGACAGTGTCTCACACTCCCCTCAGACAGTGCATCACACTCCCCTCAGTCACTGTATCCCACTCCCCTCAGACAGTGTCTCACACTCCCCTCAGACACTGTATCGCAGTCCCCTCAGTCACTGTATCACACTCCCTTCAGTCACTGTATCCCACTCCCCTCAGTCAGTGTATCACACTCCCCTCAGACACTGTATCGCACTCCCCTCACTCACTATATCACACTACCCTCAGTCGCTGCATCCCACTCCCCTCACTGACTGTATCCTACTCCCCTCAGTCACTGCATCCCACACCCCTCAGTCACTGTATCACACTCCCTTCAGTCACTGTATCCCACTCCCCTCAGTCAGTGTATCACACTCCCCTCCGTAACTGTATCACACTCCCCTCAGTCACTGTATCACACTCCCTGAGTGACTGTATCACACACCCCTCAGTCACTGTATCATGCTCCCCTCAGTCACTGCATCACACTCCCCTCACTCCCTGCATCACACTCCCCTCTGTCACTGTATCACACTTCCTCTGTCATTGTATCACACTACCCTCAGTCACTGTATCACATCCCCCTCAGACTCTGTATCACACTACCCTCAGTCGCTGCATCACATCCCCTCAATGACTGTATCATACTAACCCCAGACACTGTATCACACTCCCCTCAGTGACTGTATCATACTACCCTCAGTCACTGTATCACACTCCCTTCAGTCACTGTGTCCCACTCACCTCAGTCAGTGTATCACTCTCCCCTCCGTAACTGTATCACACTCCCCTCAGTCACTGTATCACACTCCCTGAGTCACTGTATCACACTACCCTCTGTCACTGTATCACATCCCCCTCAGACACTGTATCACACTACCCTCAGTCGCTGCATCACACTCCCCTCAGTGACTGCATCATACTACCCTCAGACACTGTATCACACACCCCTCAGTCACTGTATCACACTCCCTGAGTGACTGTATCACACACCCCTCAGTGACTGCATCATACTACCCTCAGACACTGTATCACACTCCCCTCAGTCACTGTATCACACTCCCTGAGTGAATGTATCACACACCTCTCAGTCACTGTCTCATACTACCCTCAGTCGCTGTTTCCCACTCCCCTCAGTCACCTCATCCCACTCTTCTCAGTCTCTACATCTCACTCCCCTCGGTCACGGCATCCAACTCCCCTCAGTCTCTACATCGCACTCCCCTCAGTCTCTACATCCCATTCCCCTCATTCACGGCATCCAACTCCCCTCATTCACTACATCCCACTCCTCGCAGTCCCTACATCCCACTCCCCTCAGTCACGGCATCCAACTCCCCTCAGTCACTACATCCCACTCCCCTCAGCCACTACATCCCACTCCCCTCAGTCTCTACACCGCACTCCCTTCAGTTTCTACATCCCACTCCCCTCAGTCTCAACATCGCACTCGCCTCAGTCATTACATCCCACTCCCCTCAGTCACTGCATCCCACTCCCCTCAGTCTCTACATCCCACTCCCCTCAGTCACTACATGCCACTCCCCTCAGTCACGGCATCCAACTCCCCTCAGTCACTACATCCCACTCCCCTCAGCCACTACATCCCACTCCCCCCAGTCTCTACATCGCACTCCCCTCAGTTTCTACATCCCACTCCCCTCAGTCTCAACATCGCACTCCCCTCAGTCATTACATCCCACTCCCCTCACTCACTACATCCCACTCCCCTCAGTCTCTACATCCCACTCCCCTCACTCACTACATGCCACTCCCCTAATCACTTCTTCCCACTGCCCTCAATCATTACTTCCCAGTCCCCTTAGTCAATGCATCGCACTCCCCTCAGTCACTTAATCCCACTCCCCTTAATTACATCATCCCACTCCCCTCAGTCACTGCATCTAACTCCCCTCAGTCACTGCATCCCACTCCCCTCAGTCACTACATCCCACTCCCCTCAGTCTCTACATCCCACTCCCCTCAGTCACTGCATCCCACTACCCTCAGTCACCCCATCCCACTCCCCTCAGTCACCACATTCAACTCCCCTCAGTCTCTACATCCCACTCCCCTAGGTCTCTACATCCCACACCCCTCAGTCACTGCATCCCACTTCCCTCAGTCACTACATCCCACTCCACTCAGTCCATGCATCGCACTGCCCATGTCACGACATCCCACACCACTCAATTACATCAACCCACTCCCCTCAATCACTGCATCCCACTCCCCTCAATTACATCATGCCACTCCCCTCAGTCCCTCCATCCCATTCCTCTCAGTCACTGCATCCCACTCTCCTCAGTCACCACATCCCACTCCCCTCAGTCACCCCATCCCACTCCCCTCAGTCACTGCAACCCACACCCCTCAGCCACTGCATCCTACTCCTCTCAGTCACTGCATCCCACTCCCCTCAATCAGTGCATCCCACTCCTCTCAGTCACTGCAACCCGCTCCCCTCAGCCACAGCATCCCACTCCTCTCAGTCACTGCATCCCACTCCCCTCAATCGGTGCATCCCACACCCCTCAATCAGTGCATTCCACTCCCCTCAGTCTCTACATCCCACTTCCCTCAATTACTGCATCCCACTCCGCTCAATTACATCATCCCACTCCCCTCAGTCACTGCATCCCACTCCCCTCAGCCACTGCATCCCACTCCCCTCAATCACCACATCCCACTCCCCTCAGTCACCAAATCCCACTCCCCTCAGCCACTGCATCCCACTCCTCTCAGTCACTGCATCCCACTCCCCTCAATCAGTGCATCCCACTCCCCTCAGTCACTGCATCCCACTCCCCTCAGTCACTGCATCCCACACCCCTCAATCAGTGCATTCCACTCCCCAGTCACTGCATCCCAATCCCCTCAGCCTCTGCATCCCACTCCCTTCCGTCACTACATCCCACTCCCCTCAATTACTGCATCCCACTGCCCTCAGTCACTGCATCCCATTCCCCTCCGTCACTGCATCCCACTCCCCTCAGTCAGTGCATCCCACTCCTCTCATTCACTACATCCCACTCCCCTCAGTCACTACATCCCAGTCCCCTCAGTCTATGTATTCCACTCCCCTCAATTACATCATCCCACTCTCCTTAGTCACTGCATCCCAGTCCCCTCAGTCACCACATCCCTCTCCCCTCAGTCACCGCATACCTCTCCCCTCAGTCACCCCATCCCACTCACCTCAGTCACTCCATCCCACTTCCCTCAGTCACCCCATCCCACTCCCCTCAGTCACTCCATCCAACTTCCCTCATTCACGCCCTTCCACTTCCCGCAGTCACTCCATCCCACTTCCCTCAGTAAGAGACTGGATGATCTCGAGGACTGATCTTCTATGGTGTAACATTGGGTGTGGAATCTGTTTCGAATGCAACCCACAAGGGGGATACCTGATGTTCCAGACACCGCTGGGGTAGACGATGATCCCCTAGTGGATTGTCGAGTTGTTTGTTCCTCGGGTTCCTCAGTTGCGACAGTCTCTGGATCTGTAATAAAGGAAGAGGGCAGAGTGGAGAAAACCCGAAGAGCTCGTTTATATAGTTCTCTAGTCCAGACAGTGTCAGATTTTCATCTTTATCAAACCCTCGAAGATCCTATCCAACTCCTCGTGAACATTGCTTCCTGGAGAGGGAGTGTGAGGTGCCCAGCACTGCAGTGGGGACCTGACGTGAGCCATGAACACTGCAGGGATCAGAGTGCCTGATAGACAGAGACAGCAGAGTCTGGTTCAGTTCCCTAGAGTTTCAGTGAAGCACACTTTGTGTTTCAGATCCTTTATTCACTGTGTCCCTTACAATAAGGAGGGGAGTGAGTAAACCGTCTCATTTCTGTGGGTGACACGGGACATCCCAGAATCACCCTCTGGATGATATAGAAGCATGAATGTACCTGTACAATACGCAGCGCAATAAAACAGGGACTTCAACTCATAAACGAAGTAACTGCTGCAGTTTTTGATCTTTATCTCATGGACCTTGTCGCAGTGTTTTCTACCCCAGGATAAACAAACTGTCCGTGTTACTTCCCCCTGTCCCACGCTGGGATGAGAACCTGAAATGAGAGTTTATAAATATTGAAGACTGTAACCCATGTGAACAGTGCTGGACAGTGAATGTAAATCTGATATTCTCAAGGCTGAAATTACCATTTAACCAGCCTATAACATGTGTGGAGCAGTGAAAATCTGGGACAGCAGTCTCCGGAATCTTCCATCCACCAGAACTGAAACAAAAATCACAGAGTCAGTCCCTGAACTGATGGCAAATATTAACTGTTAGAGAGACTGGTACCAGCAGATAGTACCAGAAACTGGGAGAAATCCCTTACTCTGCCCATATTGACTAGATTACCCTGAAATTGTTCCTTTACATTACCTTTTAAATCTGTACCATCCTTGAGCAAGATTATCATCACACTTCTCCTGACCGGAGCACCCAGTGACATCACAATCGCTGCTCCTCCAGGGCTGGTCCAGGACTGTGTGATTTACACACGGGTCAGTGAGTGCAGAGTCTGTGACTGAGTGACAGAAAGATGTTTAATGTTAATATGTGACCTTACATCAGAACTGGGAAAAGTTCTAGTGACAAGTGAAACCGGGGAGGATGTGATGATAAATGGAAGGGATCACACTCCCCTCAGTTACCGTATCACACTCTCCTCAGTCACTGTATCCCACTCCCCACAGTCACTGTATCCCAATCCCCACAGTCACTGAATCACACTCCCCTGAGTCACTGCATGCCACTCCCCTCAGTCACTACACCCACTTCCCTCAATTACAGCATCCCACTCCCCTCACTCACTGCACCCACTCCCCTCAGTCAGTGCACCCACTCCCATCAGTCACTACATCCCACTCCCCTCAGTCACTACATCCCACTCCCCTCAGTCACTACATCTCACTGCCCTCAGTCACTGCATCCCTCTCCCCTTAGTCGCTGCATCCCACTCCCCTCAATTACTGCATCCCACTCCCCTCAATCACTGCATCCCACTTCTCTATGTCACTGTACCCACTCCACCGAATCACTCTATACCATTCCCTTCAGTCACTGCACCTCACTCCCCGCTTCTCTACATCCTACTCCCCTCAGTTACCACATCACACTCAGTAGTCACTACATCCCACTTCCCTCAATTACAGCATCCCACTCCCCTTAGTCACTACATCCCACTCCCGTCAGTCACAGTATCCCACTCCCCTCAGTCTCTGCATCCCACTCCCCTCAGTCGCTACTTCCCACACCCCTGTCACTACACCCCACTCTCCTCAGTCACTACACCCCACTCTCCTCAGTCACTACACCCCACTCCCCTCAGTCACTACATCCCACTCCCCTCAGTCGCTACTTCCCACACCCCTGTCAATACACCCCACTCTCCTCAGTCACTACATCCCACTCCCCTCAGTCACTACATCCCACTCCCCACATTCACTGTATCCTACTCCACCTCGTCACCGCATCTCATTCGCTCAGTCACTGTATCCCACTCCCCTCAGTCTCTGTATCCCACTCCCCTCAGTCGCTACTTCCCACTCCGCTCAATCACTGCATCCCACACACCTCAGTCACTACCTCCCACTCCCCTGTCACTCCACCCCACTCCCCTCAGTCACTACATCCCACTCCCCACATTCACTGTATCCTACTCCACCTAGTCACCGCATCTCATTCGCTCAGTCACTACATCCCACTCCCCTCAGTCTCTGCAGACCACTCCTCTCAGTCACTGCAGCCCACTCCTTACCGAGCTAGCCGTGTCCTAAAAGACAAAGCTGCTAGTCTGGGACTGCGGTAGGTGATGACAGAACCAACAAGAGGAGAAAATATACTTGACTTCATCCTCACCAATCTGCCTGCCACATATCCATCTGTCCATGACAGTCTTGGTGGGAGTGACCACCGCACAGTCCTTGTGGAGCCAAATTCCCACCTTCACATTGAGGATACCGTCCATCGTGTTGTGTGGCACTATCACCATGCTAAATGGGATAGATTCAAACAAGTCTAGCAATACAACAATGGGCATCCATGAGGTGCTGTGGGAACAACAGCAGCAGCAGAATTGTACTCAACTACAATCTGTAACCTCATGGTCCGGTATATTCCCCACTCAATCATGACCATCAAGCCAGGAGACCAAACCTGGTTCCATGAAGAGTGCAGGAGGGCATGCAAAGTGCAGCACAAGGCATACCTCAAAATGAGGTGTCAGCCTGGTGAAGCTACAACACAGGACTATCTGCATGCCAAACAGCATAATTAGCATGCGATGGACAGAGCTAAGCGATCCCATAACCAACGGATCAAATGAGTTCCGAAGAAGGGTCGCTGACCCGAAACGTTAACTTTGCTTCTCTTTCCACAGATGCTGCCAGACCCGCTGAGTGATTCCAGTATTTCTTGTCCTGCCACATCCAGTCGTGAATGGCAGTAGACAATTAAACAACTAACTGGAGGAGGTGGCCCCACAAATATCCCCATCCTCAATGATCAGGGAGCCCAGCACATCAGTGCAAAAGATAAGGCTGAAGCATTTGCAAAAATCTTCAGCCAGAAGTGCTGAGTTGATGATCCATCTCGGCCTTCTCCTGCAATCCCCAGCATCACAGATGTCAGTCTTCAGCCAATTCGATTCACTCCGCTTGATATCAAGAAATGACTGAAGGCACTGGATACTGCAAAGGCTATGGGCCCTGACAATATCCCGGAAGTAGTACTGAAGACCTGTGCTCCAGAACTTGTTGCATCCTTAGCCAAGCTGTTCCAGTACAGCTACAACACTGGCATCTACCCTGCAATGTGGAAAACTGCCCAGGCATGTCCTGTGCATAAAAAGCAGGACAAGTCAAAGCAGGGCAAGTTCAAGCCACCCAATTACCGTCCCATCAGTCTACTCTCTATCATCAGTAAAATGATGGAAGGTGTCGTTGACAGTGCAATCAAGCGGCACTTGCTCAGCAATTACCTGTTCAGTGATGGTCAGTTTGGGTTCCGCCAGGGTCACTCAGCTCCTGACCTCATTACAGTGTGGTTCAAACATGGACAAAAGAGCTGAACTCAAGAGGTGAGGTGAGAGTGACTGCCCTTCACATAGAGTCTGTCAGGATCCTGCTGCTGTGTCTGACACTCACCAGAAAACCTGAATCTCCTCAATTGCAGACCTGACAGAATACTACCCAGACATGCCAGCCCTCTCTCCAGACAGCGAGCGTCTGGTTCAGTTCCCTAGAGTTTTAGTGAAGAGTTCACTCTGTTTTACAGATCCTATATTCACTGTGTCCCTTACAAAAAGGAGGGCAGTGAGTAAACTGTCTCATTTCTATGGGAGACACGGGACATCCCAGAATCACCCATCTGCACCATATACAAACAGCAATCTACCTGTACAATAAGCAGCGTTACAGTCGGGTGGAGGCTTCAACTCATAAACAAAATAACTGCTGCAGTTTTTGATCTTTATTTCCTGGGTCCAGTGACAGCGATTTCCAGCCTTGTTAAAACAAACTGTCCTCGTTACTTCCCCCTGTCCCACACTGGGATGGGAACCTGAAATGAGAGTTTATAAATATTGAAGAAAGTCACCCACGTGAACAGTGCTGGACAGTGAATGTAAATCTGATATTATAAAGGCTGAAATTACCCTGTAACCAGCCTGTGGCACGTGTGGAGCAGTGAAAATCTGGGACAACAGTGTCCGGAATCTTCCATCCACCAGAACTGAAACAATAATCACAGAGTCAGTCCCTGAACTGATGGTAAATATTAACTGTTAGAGAGACTGGTAACAACAGATAGTGCCAGAAACTGGGGGAAATCCATTACTCCTCCCTCATTAACTGATTTAGCCAGAATTTGTTCCTTTACATTACCTTTTAAATCTGTACCATCCTTGAGCAAGATTATCATCACACTTCTCCTGACCGGAGCCCACAGTGACATCACAATCGATGCTCCTCCAGGGCTGGTCCAGGACTGTGTGATTTACACACGGGTCAGTGAGTGTGGAGTCTGTGACTGAGTGACAGAAAGATGTTTAATGTTAATATAAAGTACAGTTAATGTTAAACAGCGCCTTGTACCCTCCCAAAATACCAATAATCTCAGTTTCACCCTCCGCCCTGGTCAAAACTCCCCAGATTAAAGCTGGAAAATGTCCTCCTTCTCTAAACTGGGTTTCCATCTGTCTCCCAGCTCAGCCTCCCCCTCCAACTCACTGCTCACAGACAGTCCTCCCGATTCTAGATTAACCACCAGCTCTCAGGTAACAGAAAGCAGTAAATATCTCAGCTTCACTTCATCCCAGTAGGAAAGATGTAAAGTGGAGGAGGAGCGAGAACTGCCAGGTGGAGCACAAGCGACCCAGTGTGACTGGTGGGTCCTGGAGAGGGAACGTGTAGTCTCAAAACCAACAACAACCTGCGTTTATGTACTGCCTTTGATGTAATAAAATGTCCCAAAGCACTTCATCGGTGTGTTACCATCCCGAACTGACACCGATCCACAGAAGCAGCTGGTCGGGCAGGTGGCCAAATGCTATGTCAAAGAGGTAGGTTTTAAGGAGTGTCTGAAAGGATGAAAGAGAGGTGGAGAGACGGAGAAGTTGAGGGAGAGAATTCCCTTGCGTTAAGCCTCGGCAGGTGAAGGCACAGCTGCCAATGGTGGAAGGGATTCGAATCGGGAATATTCAAGAGGCCTGAATTAGAGGAGCGCAGAGATCTCCGAGGGTTGTGGGGCTGGAGATGATTTCAGAGGTAGGGAACGGCGAGGTGATAGAAGGATCTGGAAACGATTGTGAGAATATTGAAATCCAGGCCTTGCTGAACCGGGAGCCAGTGCAGGTCAGTGAGCACGGAGATGAAAGGTGAACGGGACTTGGGCAGTATCATACTGGATGACCAAAATGTACAGAAGGTGGAATGTGAGAGATCAGCCAGGAGGTCTTTGGAATAGTCAAGTCTAGAGTTACCAAAGAACTGGTAAAGTGTTTGAGCAGCAGTGAAGCTGCAAGAGCCAAGTCAGGAATACTGTTTCTGATCATCCTTCCCGAATTGTCGGCAGTCTTTGACACAATTCACCACACTATCCATCGCCAACACCACTCCTTCCATGTCCAGCTGGGTGGAACTGCTCTGGCCTATTTCCACTCTACCCAGTCTAGTCTCAGCCAGAGAATCTCCTGCAGTGTCTTCCCTACCCACTCCAGCACTGTTACCTCTATGGTACCCCGAGAATCTATCTTGTCCCTCTCCAATTTCTCATCAGCTTCCGACTGTGCCCAGCTTCCTTCCCTGTCGCCTCCTCATCACAAGGGCATCCAATTACAACCTCCGTAATATCCACCATCACTGATTTTGCCTCAGCCAATCCTCTACCAAAAACCCTCTACCTTCTGGAGAATCAAATCTTCTAATCCACTCCTGGCCAGCCTCCCAGCTTCCACTTTCCAGAAGTCAGGTCTCCTCCAACACACTGCTGTTGTATGTTATCTTGCAGAAAGTTTAAGTCACACATCACCCCTGTGCTCTCTGACCCACATTGGTTCACAGCTGCAAACGCCTTTGATGTACAACTTCCATCTTCCTGTTCAAATTCTTTCATGACCTCTCCACCCTCTCCCACCTCATTTCTGTAATCTTCACCAACTCTCTGTTTCTCTGACCCAAGCCTCCTGTAGAACTTCCCTCCACTCCCTTTCCTCCAGCAGTGTCTGATGTGGCTGCAAGATGTCCAGCCTCCTAAACCTTTCTGCCTCTCCACCTCCGTCTGCTCTTTTAAACTAACAGTTAGCCCTCCAATCATCTCCTTCCCTGCCCTGTCAGACATTTCTTCCATCAGATTTCTGTGCAACATCTTGGGAGATTATTCTATATAACGGTTTGAATAAACACAGCTTGTTCCAGTTGTACTGGGGGTGAACTTTGTCGAGAATGAAAGTTACTCACTCAGGTAACCCAGAATGATCAGCAGAGTCCACATCTTACTGGTGAGATCCTGGAAAGGGAAACACAAGACAAACATTTGAGAGAACTAAAGGAATCGTGCAATTGGAGGGAATATTAAATAAGGAGTTGAAGAGGAGTTTGTCAGTATATCTGTTCAGAGAGGTGAGCTCCATCTATCTCTCTCTCTCTCACTGTGGCTCCTACAGACAGAGGTGAGCTCAACTACATGTTCTTGTTAAACATCAGTAACTTGACTCCAATCCTTCACCCTTTCCACTCTCCAAAACTTTTATGAACAAACCACATGTGTTCCTGACTCTCTCCTCCAGGTCTGTCTCCTGCATTCCTGTAACGAACCTCTTTGAATTTCTGACAAAGGTTATTACTGAGGATGGTGTTGTTTCAGGAAAAGCAGGACACATTCCCCCTGGGTCAACACCTAGCAAATGACAAACTCCTGTGCTTTTTCGAGCAGTCCTCCCATACCCGACTGCTTACCAGAGTCTCCAAAGTAGATGTCGCTGGGTGGGAGATGTTGTCGGTTCAGTTCCAGCTGCTTGCTCCTCAGTCTCGGGTCCACTCTGCTGTGAACAGTGTCAGTCTCAGTGACAGCTCCAACCCCTATATACACCACGACGGATTGACCAGTGACTGACCGCAGTGCTGGTTGGCTGAAATATTTACATTCAGTAATAATTAATAATATGACATAATCTATGCAAACGAAGGCCTTTCGGTGAAAGGAGCTGCCATAATAAAGCAAGTTAATATTTCTCCTGGGCCTTTGCTAACCAACTGGACTTTGCTGTTGTAACATAACTTGTCGTCACTTACCCAACAGGAAGGGTGTAGGGAGATTGGAGCCTGGGGCTGGGTCTCTGAAAATTATAGTCAGTATTGTGTCGGTATTTTCCAATTGGCTGTGTATATTTGATCTTTCATAGGGACTGAATGTTAGGGAGAGAATATTCCCAGGAGACATGCCTCTCTTATCAGTCGTGGGTCAGTATTGGGGGAATGATGAGAGGGCCAGAGAAACAAGATGTTCCGGAGAGACAAATGATCAGACATCCATTTTCTTCCTTGAGGTCGTTGGGAATAAAGTGAATGATTGTGTTTTTCAGAATGTAGTCACAGAATGAGAACAATGAAATCCTCACATCAGCGACAGTGATACCATCTCCGAAATAGCACAGATACAGCGTTAGTAACACATACAAACCAGAATGAGGAGTACATAAATTTCTCAGTGAGAGAGTGTTTGAGAATTCAGGACATGGGATATTGTGAGGGGTCCCTGACCAGATGTTAATGTCTCAGTCACTGACTGCTGCTCACCTGCTAACATTAGGATAGCAGTGGGCTTTCGGTATAAACTTCAATACAAGAATCACCGAGAATATTGTTTTATGGAAGGAAAAGTGTTGCATGTAAACTTTATAGAGTTACTGGCAGACCATTGTCCATTACTGACTGAATAATAATAAGCGGGTAATTTGTCCCAGATATGGGTGGGATTAGTCTTTGATATGTTTGATTTTGACTGAAAGAATGAGGAGAGATGAAACAATACAATTTGTGAAGTGGTGCAAGAACAGAGAGACCTGGGGGATGCTTGTGCAGGAATATTTAAAGGCGGCAGGGTAGGTTGAGAAAGCGATCAATAAATCAGATTGGCGTCTGGGCTTTGTAAATAGAGACGTCGAGTACAAAAGTCCGGGAGTCATGCCAAACCTGTATAAACCACCAGTTCGGCCCCTGTTGGAATATTGTGCCCAGTTCAGGGCACCACACTTCAGGAAAGACCTATAGGCTTTGGAGAGGGTGCAGAAGAGATTTGCTCGAATGGTTCAGTTAGTGAGGAATTTCAGTCAAGTAAAAAGACTGGGCAAGAAAGGGACGTTCTCCTTAGAGCAGAGAAGGTTAAGGGGAGATTCGATAGATCACCAGAGGGCACAGCTTTAATGTGATGGGGAAAGGTACCAGAGGTGATATGAGGATAAATGTTTTTTAATATCATGAGTGGTTTGGATTTGGAGGGCAATGTCTGATAGGGTGGTGGAAATTCAATGGTATTATTCAAACAGGGAATTGACTCAATACTTGAAGGGGAATTAATTGAGGGAATTAAGTGTGAAAGAGTGGGGATTTGGATTAACTGGGTTGATTTTCGAAAGAGATGGCAAAACCTCAATGGGCCGAATGGCCTCCCTCTGTTGGACTATTCTAGGATTTGTTTCTGATGTGGGTGAGATTCGTCAGTCCCCACATTTCTCTGTCAGATCATTAGCACATTGGGCAGTGCAGTCAGTCCAGGGCTCTAGATAATATTCCTGTGACAGAATCACAATGTCACTGTCCCCTCAGTAATCACAATCACCTTGCAGCACATTGTTATTCAATGTTACACTGCCTGTGAAAAGGGGCGTCTGAATGTACATCTCAGTCCCAACCAGCCCATGTCCAACGCCTAGACCTTGATAGTTTCCACTGTCTCCATTCTCACTGGATTGCTGATTCTGTCAATGCCCCTGTGTCCATGCCAGGTTGTCAGATATTCATTCAGTCCCACAATGGACTCATTAACACTTCTGAGCCGGCTTTGATATTTGCATTGCCTGGGACTAACAGATTTGAATGTTGTGCCGTGTGTCACTGATAGGAAAATATCAACCTTTACAAAGCAGGAAGCTGTTGTGTTTGTCAAGGACTGAGAACAATAGACTCTTCACATCATAGGCACAGGTAAGATCAGCTGAAGGGCAAAGGTGCACAACTAACAACATAGTCAAACAAACTGAGGAGAGAGAGAGAGAGAGGGAGTGAGAGTTGGGAGTGTGTGTGTGCATGCATCCAGTCATGTATTATTGAACGTGTGATTAATGAAAGAGTCTAAAATACAAAGGGTTTGGAGGTAATGCCACAGTTGTAGGAGGCTCTGGTTAGACTATGTCCGGAATATTGCACTCAGTCTGGACACCTTACCTCAGCAAGCAGCTGTTTGCCTTAGACCAGATACAGCTGAGATTCACCAGAATGATACTGGGGTTGACAGTGAATACATTCCATGATCAGTGAGAGATATCACTCTCTCTGTAACCTCCTGCAGCTCCTACAGCCCTCCCTATCACAGCAATCTCCTCAAGGTAATGCAACCCTCCCTATCTCTGCTACCTCCGTAAGATAATGCAACCCTTCCGACATCTGTAACCTCCTCCAAACTCCGACAACCTTCCCTGTTTCTGTAACTTCCTCTAGCCCCGACAACCATCCCGATCTCTGTAATGACCTCCAGCCCCGAAAACCAACGCTATGTCTGTAACCTCCCCCAGTCTACAACCGTCCCGATCTCTGTAACCTCGTCCATCCCGTACAACCCTCCCTATCTCTGTAACCTCCTCCAGCCTACAATGCTCCCTATCTCTGTAACCTCCACCATCCCCTACAACCCTCCCTATCTCTGTAGCTTCCTCCAGCCCGACTACCATCCCTATCTCTGTCACTTCCTTCAGCACCAACAACCATCCCTATCTCTGTAACCTCTTTCAGCCGCTACAACCCTCCCTATCTCTGTAGCTTCCTCCAGCCCGACAACCATCCCCATCTCTGTAGCCTCCTGCAGACCCTGCCACCCTCCCTAACACTGTAACCTCCTCCAGCCCCTACAACCCTCCCTATCTCTGTAGCTTCCTCCATCCCGACAACTCTCCCTATCTCTGTAACTTCCTTCAGAACCAACAAGCCTCCCTATCTCTGTAACCTCCTTCGGCCCCTACAAGCTCCTTATCTCTATAACAGCCTCCAGCCCCAACAACGTCCCTATCTCTGTAACCATCTCCAGCCCCTACAAACCTTCCTATCACTGTAACCTCCTCCAGCCCCAACAACCCTCCCTATCACTGTAATCTCCTCCAGCCCAACAACCCTCCCTATCTCTGTAACCTCCTCCAGCCCCTACAACCCTCCCTATCTCTGTAACTGCCTCCAGCCCCAACATCCCTCCCTATCTCTGTAACCTCCTCCAGCCCCTCAACCCTTCCTATCTGTGTAAACTCCTCTCGCCCGACAACCCTCCCTTTCTCTGTAACCTCCTCCAGCCCCAACATCCCTCCCTATCTCTGCAACCTCCTCCAGCCCCTAAAACCCTTCCTATCTGTGTAACCTCCTCCTGCCCGACAACCCTCCCTTTCTCTGTAACCTCCTCCAGCCCCAAGAAGCCTCCCTCTCTCTGTAACCTCCTCCAGACCCCTACAACCCTTCCTATCTCTGTAACCTCCTCCCGCCTGACAACCCTCCCTTTCTCTGTAACCTCCTCCAGCCCCAACATTCCTCCCTATCTCTGTAACCTCCTCCAGCCCCGACAACCCTTCGTATCTCTGTAACCTCCTCCGGGCAATACGACAAATGCAACAAAAACCTCAGCACGAAAATCATTAACAAATTCAACAACAACCTCAGCAGGGGAAAACACCAACAAATTCAGAAGCAACGTTGGCAAAAATAAAGCTCACCAACAAATACAACAACGTCAGGAGGAGAAAGAACATCAACAGAATTCAACAAGTGCTTCAGGAGGAGAAAAGTAATAAATACAACTTCAGCAGGCGAAACACAGCAACAGATGCAACAACATGTCGAACCTGCAAAATCCTCCTTACCAACATTTAGGGGCTTGTGCCAAAGTTGGGAGAGCTGTCAAGCAACAGCCTGACATCGTCATACTCAGGGAATTATGCCTTACAGACAATGTCACACACCTCGTCATCCCCATCCCCGGGTATGTCCTGTCCCACAATCTTCAACTGCTTCATCAATGAACTCCCTTCAATCAAAAGATCAGAAGTGGGGATGTTCACTGATGATTGCACAATGTTCAGCATCATTCGTGACACCTCAGATTCTGATGCAGCCCGTGTTCAGATGTCGCAGGACCTGGACAACATCCAGGTTTGAGCTGATAATTGGCAAGAAACATTCGTGTCACATAAGTGCCAGGCAATGACCAGCTCAAATAAAAGAGAATCTAACCATCTCCCCTTGACATTCAATGGCATTAACATCGCTGAATCCCCCACTATCAACATCCTAAAGGGTTACCATTGACCAGAAACTGAAATGGGATAGCCATATAAATATTGTGGCTTCAAGAGCAGGACAGAGGCTGGAAATCCTGTGACAAGCAACTCACCTCCTGACTCCCCAAAGCCTGTCCACCATCTACAAGGTACAAGTCAGGAGTGTGATGGAATACTCTCCACTTGCCTGGATGGGTGCAGCTCCAACAACACTCAAGAAGCTCGACACCATGCAGGACAAAGCAGTCCGCTTGATTGGCAAACCATCCACAAACTTTCACTCCCTCCACCCATCCACAACTTTCACTCCCTCCACCACCGATGCTCAGTGGCAGCAATGTGTACCATCTACAAGATGCACTGCAGCAATGCACCAAGGCTCCCTCGTCAGCACCTTCCAAACCCTGGACCTCTACCACCTAGAAGGACAAGGGCAGCAGATCCTTGGGGACACCATCACTTGCAGGTTCCCCTCCAAGTCACACACCATCCTGACTTGGAACTATATCGCCGTTCCTTCACTGTCGCTGGGTCAAAATCCTGGAATTCCCTTCCTAACAGCACTGTGGGTGTACTTACCCCACATGGACTGCAGCAGTTCAAGAAGGCAGCTCACCACCACCTTCTCAAGGGGCGAAAAGGATGGACAATAAATGCTGGCCTCCAGCAGCATCGCCCAAAATCTCAAGAATGAATTCAAAAAGAGAAAATAACCTCAGCAGGGAATATAAACGCAAAAAAATACAACAACAACCACAACATTAAAAAATGCAACAACAACTTAAGCAGGGAAGGAAACAACAACCTCAACAAAAACCTCAGAAGGGAAAACACCAACCAACACAACAATTACCTCAGCAGGAGAACAACGCCAACAAATTCAACAACAGATCAGCAGGAGATTCAAACACCAACAAATTCAACAACCTCAGTAGGAGGAAAACACCAGCAAATACAGCAACAAATACACCAACAACTTCAGCAGCAGAATGATACCAACAAATTCAACAGCAACGAGTGGAAGCCAATGGTAGAGAAAGGGGCGTGTGTTTCCCATCAGGGAGGGAGGTGTTGTGCAAACTTGAATCACTTCCTTGAGTCTTCATGTGGCTGCACACAAGACTCAACTCTCTTCTTTCCACTGATTTCCCAATTGCAGGATCAGCTTCCAGTGGAAGATGTATCTGTTACTGAGTCTCATGGTCTTATTTCAAAGTAAGGGATCTTTCTCACCACCACCCCACACCCCCATTGTTTGTGCTAACAGCTCTCTTTCTTATTGTCTTTCTCTCTATCTTTCTCTCCTTCCTTCATTCCTCACATTCCAGATTGTCCCTGTTCACTGATCTTCTTCTCTCCCTGTCTCTTCCCCCAGGCACGATCTCAGCGAGGGTCCGTCAGCTTCCACCGCCATCTCCAGACTTCCTAGGGAGGGAGTAGGACTGGAGTGTCGTGTGGAGGGTGAGGGTAACGGTTCCATGTTCTGGTACAGACAGGACAGGCGAAGGAGCCGCGGCTGATGTTTTACTCCTGGGATAATGGGGTTGTCTTCTAAGGAATGGTTGAACAGGTTGGGCCTGTACTCATTGGGATTCAGAAGAATGAGAGGTGATCTTATTGAAATATACAAAATACATAAAGGGATAGACAGGTTCGATGCAGGTAAGATGTCTCCTTTGGTTCGGGAGTCTAGAACCAGGGGACACAATTTCAAAATAAGGGGGAAGCCACTTAGGACGGAGATGAGGAGAAATGTCTTTCCTCAGAGGGTTGTGAATCTTTGGAATTCTCTACCCCAGAGGGCTGTGGAAGCTCAGTCATTGAGTATGTCTAAAGCAGAGATTGACAGATTTCTAAATACCAATGACATAAAGGGATATGAGGATAGCCTGGGGAAAAGGCATTGAAATGGATGATCAGCCATGATAGTATTGGATGGTGGAGCAGGCTCGATGGGCTGAATGGCCTACTCCTGTTCCTATGTTCCCAAGCTGCTGAAATACTTTCTCCAAAACTACCCCATCAGTTCCCCTTAATATCTCAACAACTTTGAACAAATCACCTTGATCCTCCTAACTTTCAGGGAATAAATCCCCAGTTTGTGTAATATCACCTCGTAATTTATCCCTTTGAGTCCAGTTATCATTCTGGTAAATCTACACTGCACTCAAATGGACATGGACCCCCCAAGTCTCTTTGGACCACCAGTGTTTCTTGTTTTTCAGCATTTGTAAAGTACTCTGCTCTGGTATTTTTTACCGACATTGAAATCTATCAATTAGGGCGGCACAGTGGCGCAGTGGTTAGCACCGCAGCCTCACAGCTCCAGGGACCCGGTTCGATTCCGGGTACTGCCTGTGTGGAGTTTGCAAGTTCTCCCTGTGTCTGCGTGGGTTTTCTCCGGGTGCTCCGGTTTCCTCCCACAAGCCAAAAAGACATGCAGGTTGATAGGTAAATTGGCCATTATAAATTGTCACTAGTGTAGGTAGGTGGTAGGGAAATATAGGGACAGGTGGGGATGTTTGGTAGGAATATGGGATTAGTGTAGGATTAGTATAAATGGGTGGTTGATGTTCTGCACAGACTCGGTGGGCCGAAGGGCCTGTTTCAGTGCTGTATCTCTAATCTATCTACCACAGTTTTGCCCATTTATTTAAGATATTATTATCTCTTTGTAATTTGATGCTTCCAGCTACACTGCTTACAACGCTGCCTATTTTTGTGTCATTGGTGTCATTCTACCCCATCATCTTAAATCGTTCATGAATGCAGCAAAACTGAGATACACACGGGCTTTGCACTAGTAGACAGGAGTGAATCATTCCATCCTAGAGGTTTTTTAATTCCAGATTGATGTTTCTTTTTGAAAAAACAGAATTCAAATTCACAACAGCCCAGTGTGGGATTTGAACTCCTGCTTTTACAATCATCAGTTCAGGCCTTCAAATTAAAACACATAAAAAGCGATTCATTTTCCTACTGCTGTTGTCTGACTGTCTCAGGTTTTGTATATTGTTCCCTTCTCCTCTTCTTCCATGTGTCTGAAGTCTTTGAAGTTTGTCAGACATTGATAAACTACTTCATGTGGTGTTCTGTAAATACCTTCAATTCTGTGGATCTGCAAGGGAAACAATTCAAATTCTCACCTTATTGCATCAACCAAAACCTGCTGGTCCATTCAAACACCCGTATTTCCTGTCTCTGCAAAGATAGCTCAAACTTCCACAATGCAGGAATGTCTGAATGGAAACAGCTTTTGACACATTTCCCAACACGTTTGTTAACACTTTTCGGGATGAAGCTAGATTCAACTTACAGATTGCAAGCCCCAAATTGAATCTTTAAGATATAAAAAGTGACACAAATGAAATCCCAGATCTCTTTGTCCCTGCACCCATTTTAACATGATACCATTTAGTTTATATCGCTTCTTCTCAGCCTTCCTTCCAAAATGCATCATTTTACATTTCTCAGCATTGAAGTTAACCTGCCATGAGTCTGATCATTTCACCAGACTGCCTCTATCCAACTGAAATCTACTACTATTCCCTTCCCTGTTTGTTACATTGCAGATGGCACAATGTTGAAGTTATGCCCTGTAAACCCAAGTCCAAGTCATTAATATATATCAAAAAGATCAGTGGTCCTAATCCAAACCACTGGGGAATACCCTTGTACCACAATGTACACTGTATACAGTGAGTACAAAAGCAGGGAGGTTATGCTGAACATTTATAAAGCTCTGGTTAGGCCCCAATTGGAGAATTGTGTCCAGTTCTGGTCACCACACTTTAGGAAGGAGGGGATAGTCCTTGAGAGGTTGCAGAGGAGATTTAGCAGAATGGTTCCAGGGATGAGGGATTTTAGCGACAAAGTTAGGTTGGAAAAGCTGGGTTTGGTCTCCATAGAGGAAAGGAGATTGTGGGAAGAGTGAATAGAAGTGCATAAGATTATTTCAGGGATAGATTCGGACCTCCAGTCTGAACCAACCATTCACCACTACTCTCTGTGTTCTGTCCCTTATCCAATGTTGTATACACTCTGTCCCTCTACAGAACACTCCAGAAGCTCGACACCATCCAGGACAAAGCAGCCCACTTGATTGGCACCCCATGCACCACTTCAAACATTGATCAGATCACCCCTTAACCTTCTAAATTGCAGGGATACAGAGAAAAGCTCCATCTACACTGTCCCATCAAATGCTGCCAAGCTATTAGTTAGCTATTAAGTCAATCTCTGCCTTCTCTGTTCTATCACATGGTCATGTGTCATATTCCCTTGAGTAGAGGAATTTAAAGGGTGATGTCATTGAGGTAGTCGTTTGGAAGTACAGAACTTGAGTATTGCCGAAAATAGCGACATGTTGTCAAAGCTCTTCACCTTGCACTCACCAGGACAATCCGCAAGAATGCCAATTTTAAATTTTCTGTCAGTGTAATTCTTAGCACAGTGAGGATTATTTAGCAAATGTTGTCCATTTGCAGAATCACATCTCATGTTGGAAACTGTGTATTTAGTTTTGCAAGCATGGGCTGGTGAGGTACGGCCCGTACCTTGCCTGTTGCAAACAGTGGAAGGGATATGTGGGGATTATCCTATAAGCAGAGGTTGAGAAGTCTGCTCTGTGTATGAACAGTGAGGGGGTTCAGTGACAGAGCCATTCCTGATATCAGCAATTAACTCAACAGGAGTTGAACTGATATCATTGCGTGTTTGTTGGCCCCTCGAGCCTGCTCAGCCATTCTATAAGATCATGGCTGATCTGATTGTAGCTTTAAATCCACTTTCCTGTCTTCCCCCTATAACTCTGACTCCCTTGTAGATCAAAAATCTGTCCAACTCAAGCTTGAATATATTCAGTGGCCCAGCCTCCGATGCTCTCCGGGGAACCGAGTTCCACAGACTCAACCTTTGAGTTGAGTCGATTTGGCCAACCTCTTCAACCTTTCCTCATAACAATCATAGAACTGTGATAATGCAGAAGGAGGCCATTCAGCCCATCATGCCCCACCGGCTCTCTGAAAGAGCAACTCCCTCAGGTCCATTCCCCCGGCTTCCTCCTTTCACCATGCATATTCTTCCTTTTCATATAACTGTCTAATTCCCTTTTGAATGCTTCAATTGAACCTTCCTCCACCACGTTCTCAGGCAGCGCATTCCAGACTCGCTGTGTGAAAAGTTTTTCCTCATGTCACTTTTGCTTCTCTTACCAAATATTGCAAATCTGTGTCCTCTCGTTTAATATTTATTAGAGATACAGCATTGAAACAGACCCTTCGGCCCACCCAGTCATGCCGAACTTCTTCTTTGGCCTCCTTGTCTCAAAGACAATGGGTAAGCGCCTGAAGGTGGTCAGTGGTTTGTGGAGCAGCGCCTGGAGTGGCTATAAAGGACAATTCGAGAGTGACAGACTCTTCCACAGGTGCTACATATAAAATTGGTTGTCGGGGCTGTTACACAGTTGGCTCTCTCCTTGCGCTTCTGTCTTTTTTCCTGCCAACTGCTAAGTCTCTCCAACTCGCCACTCTTCAGACCCACCTTTATGGTTGTCTGCCAGCTCTGGCGATCGCTGGCAACTGACTCCCACGACTTGTGATCAGTGTCACAGGACTTCATGTCGCATTTGCAGACGTCTTTAAAGTGGAGACATGGACATCTGGTGGGTCTGATACCAGTGACGAGCTCGCTGTACAATGTGTCCTTGGGGATCCTGCCATCTTCCATGCGGCTCACATGGCCAAGCCATCTGAGGCTCCGCTGGCTTATATGCTGGGGATGTTGGTCGTCTCGAGAACGTCTGTGTTGGAGATACGGTCCTGATGCCAAGGATTCTCCGGAGGCAGCGAAGATGGAATGAATTGAGGCGTCGCTCTTGGCTGACATACGTTGTCCAGGCCTCGCTGCCATGCAGGAAGGTACTGAGGACACAGGCTTGATACACTTGGACTTTTGTGTTCTGTGTCAGTGCGCCATTTTCCCACACTCTCTTGGCCAGTCTGGGCACAGCAGAGGAAGCCTTTCCCATGCGCTTGTTGATTTCTGCATCGAGAGACAGGTTACTGGTGATAGTTGAGCCTAGGTCGGTGAACTCTTGAAGCACTTCCAAAGCATGGTCGCCGATATTGATGGATGGAACATTTCTGACGTCCTGTCCCATGATGTTCGTTTTCTTGAGGATGATGGTTAGGTCAAATTCGTTGCAGGCAGCCGCAATCCTGTCGATGTGTCTCTGCAGGCACTCTTCAGTGTGAGATGTTAAAGCAGCATCGTCAGCAAAGAGGAGTTCCCTGATGAGGACTTTCTGTACTTTGGTCTTCGCTCTTAGACGGGCAAGGTTGAACAACCTGCCACGTGATCTTGCGTGGAGGAAAGTTCCTTCTTCTGAACGCATGTGAGAGCAGCAGGGAGAAGAAGATGAGGAACAGTGTGGGTGCGAGAACACAGCCCTGTTTCACGCCACTCAGGATAGGAAAGGGGTCTGATGAGGCGCCGCTGTGCTGAATTGTGCCTTTCATATTGTCATGGAATGAGGTGATGATACTTAGTAGCTTTGGTGGACATCCAATCTTTTCTAGTAGTCTGAAGAGACCACGTCTGCTGAGGAGGTCAAAGGCTTTGGTGAGATCAATGAAAGCAATGTAGATGGGCATCTGTTGTTCACAGCATTTCTCCTGTAGCTGGCGAAGGGAGAACAGCATGTCAATAGTGGATCTCTCTGCTCGAAAGCCTCACTGTGCCTCAGGGTAGACATGCTCAGCCAGCTTCTGGAGCCTGTTTAATTCGACTCGAGCGAAGACTTTCCCTGCTATGCTGAGCAGAGAGATTCCACGGTAGTTGTTGCAGTCACTGTGGTCACCCTTGTTCATATAGAGGGTGATGATATTGGCATCGCGCATGTCCTGTGGTACTGCTCCCTCGTCCCAGCACAGGCAAAGCACTTCGTACAGTGCTGACAGTACAGCAGGCTTGGCACTCTTGATTATTTCAGGGGTAATGCTATCCTTTCCCAGGGCTTTTCCACTGGCTAGAGAATCAATGGCATCACCGAGTTCCGATTTTGTTGGCTGTACGTCCAGCTCATCCATGACTGGCAGAGACTGGGCTGCATTGAGGGTGGTATCAGTGACAACATTTTCCCTGGAGTACAGTTCTAGGTAGTGAACCACCCAGCGGTCCATTTGCTTGCGTTGGTCAGTAATTGTGTCCCCTGATTCAGATTTGATAGGGGTGATCTTCTTGATGGTTGGCCCAAAAGTTCTCTTCATGCCATCATACATTCCTCTGATATTTCCAGTGTCCGAGCCCAGCTGAATATGACTGCATAGGTGTTGCCAGTAGTCATTTGCGCAGCGCTTCTGGCTGCTTTAAGTGCTGCGGATGTTAACTCGCTGGGGGCTTTCGTGTAGTTCAGCAGTGTAATGCGCTTAGTGGCTATGACAGGTTCCAGCTCTTCAATGTGAGATTGAAACCAGTCTGCATTCCGCTTCACACATTTGCCATAGGTGGTCATTGCTGGTTCATAGATGGCGTCTCTGATGTGCACCCATTTGGTCTCTGCATCCCCTGTGGGTGTGTTTTGAAGGGCTTTCCAAGTGAATTTAGAATCTTATGTAACCGCTGTGGATGAGAAATTCTGCCAGTGTTGATGCGTGGGCAGCCCTTCTGCTTGGAGTGATGCAGCTTCTTTGGTTTGAGTCTAACCTTGCTGCACACCAGGGGCTGGTCGGTGTCGCAGTCCATAACAACCACCCATTAAGACTAACCCTGCATATTCCCTATCACCTACCTACACTCGGGGCAATTTCCAAGGGCCAATTTACCTATCAACCTGCAAGTCATTGCTGTGGGAGGAAAACAGAGCAGCCAGCAGAAACCCACACGGTCACAGGGAGAACTTGCAAACTCCGCACAGGCAGTACCCAGAATCGAACCCGGGTCGCTGGAGCTGTGAGGCTGCAGTGCTAACCACTGCATCACTGTGCGCCCTGGTCTTGATCCTTTCACCAGTGGGAACAGTTTCTCTCTATCTACTCTGTCCAGACCCCTCATGATTTTGAATATCTCTCTCAAATCACCTCTCTGCCTTCTCTTCTCCAAGGAAAACAGCCCTAACTTCTCGAATCTATCTTCATAACTGAAATTCCTCATCCCTGGAACCATTCTTGTGAATCTCGTCTGTACTCTCTCCAATGCCCTCACATCTTTTCTCAAGTGCAGCACCCAAAACTGGAGGCAATACTCTAGCTGAGGACGAACTAGTGCCTTGCACAAGTTCAAAATAACTTCGTTGCTCTAATAATCTGTGCCACTATTAATAAAGCCCAGGATACTGTATACTTTATGAACCACTCTCTCAACCTGTCCTGCCACCTTCAATGACTTATGCACAAATGCATCCAGGTCTCTCTGCTCCTGCACCCTCTTTAGAATCGTAACCTCTATTCTATATTGTCTCTCCATGGTCTTCCTCCCAAAATTAATCACTTCACATTTCCCCACATTGAACCTCATCTGTCACTTGTCCGCCCATTCCACCAACTTGTCTATGTCCTTTTGAAGTTCTACACTATCCTCCTCACAGTTCACAATGCTTCCAAGTTTCGTCTCATCTGCAAATTTTGAAATTGTGCCCTGTACACCGAGGTCTAGGACATTAATATATATCAGGAAAAGCAAGGGTCCCAACACTGATCCCTGGGGAACTCCACTACAAACCTTTCTCCAGTCCGAAAAACATCCATTAATCACTATTCTCAGTTTCCTGTCACTCAGCCAGTTTTATATGCATGTTGTTACCATCCCTTTTATTCAATGAACTACATGTTTGCTCACAAGTCTGTTGTGTAGAACTGTATCAAATGGCTTTTGAAGGGCCAGGTTCATCACGTCAACAGCAAGCTCGAATGGGCCGAATGGTCCACTCCTGTTGCCAGGATTTCTCATTTTCCTCTGTGAGTCCTCAAGTGAGCTGGATGGAAGCACTGACCAGAATAGAATGGAGTAGCACAAGGTTTGGGGAATGCTGGGCAGACCCACTACGTCCAGTCACATCCCTTCTGATCCCAGCCCTCAGCAATCATTTAACAGTGCGTGTTCCCTCCCAGAACAAGAAAACACTGGATTTCCATGATCAGATGGGAAATCCATTCCAGCAAAATCAATAATCTTCTTGAGACGGTCAGGTTTAGCGTTCATAGATATATTGAGCAGACAGAGAATGCAATAAAACTTTAAACACACGGTTTACAATCAGATTTGCAATCACACTGGGTGTTCAGGGAGTCAAACACGTTAAAAGCCCTTTCCAAGCTGCAGCTCTCCTTGTCTGAATGTCCATCAATGGAAGATACGCAGCCATGTTCACTTATTGCAGACGTATTACATCGTTACACTAGAGAGTTGTGACCAATGAGTCCTTTCACAACAGTTCAACAGACTGATCAGGATGTTAATATTGGGAAATTGAAGAGGAGCAGGGAGTCAGTGAATGGCAATAGTTCCAGGGGTTATGGGTGAACAGGGTTCGGAGTGAGTTAAGACACAGGCAGCAAATGTTTGTATGAGGATAAGATCAGGAAGTGTGAAAGATGTGAGCTTGGCCAGGAGAGTATTGGAATAGTCCAGTCTGGAGGTAACAGAGGCACGGATGAGGGTTTCAGCAGCAGATGAGCTGAAGCAGGGGCGGAGTCGAGAGATGGTATGGAGGTGCAAAATGGACAGTCTTGGTGATGGTGTGGAAATGTGGTCGAAAACTCATCTCGGGGTCAAACACAACAACAAAGGCTGAAAACTGTCTTGATCAGTTTCAGACAGGTACCAGAGATGGTGTCGGTGGTCCAAGAATGACATTTGTGTTGGGGACCACAGACAATGGCTTCAGTCTTCCCAATATTTAGTAGGAGAAAATAGCTGCTCATCCAGTATTGGATGTTAGACAAGCAGTGTGGCAGAGCAGAGACAATGGAAGCATTCACAGAGGTGTTATTGAGATGGAGTGTTGTCAGCATTAGGTTCCTGAGCTCAGTACAACTCCCTTCCTTTGTTATTAAACATTTGACATATGCCACACATAAATGCTTTGTACTCAATGAAAGCTTTCCTTTTCAATATATTTTGATTCTGCAAAGTTCAGCATCAACCGATCCCCCATTCTGCATGAACCCTCAATTTAAAAGATGTTATCGACCCTGAGGTTCTCCTTGGACAAGGACGAACTGTTTTCCTTGCCCCAATTCTCAGTGCTGACAGCTCCATGAAACTTCGGGACCTCTACTCAATGGTAGATCTTTAAAGAAACTCCCTCATTAAACCTGAGATCACTTCATCCTGAAAGTGGCCAGAGCTGTCAGGTTAGTCTGGGTTCAGCTGACCAGTGGTCACTGTATACAAATGGGATCGTACTTCTCTATTTAACAAAGCAATAGCTTAAAGCTCCCACATCCCTGCAGTATAAAGACACACCAATTACAGTTTAACATTAGCATACTTCTAGTCGGAGATTAACCCTTTGCTGACAATTTCCTTGAGTTAAACAAGGTGAAGATAAGATGGTACACTGATTGAGTGAGGATGTAAAACACACAGAGACTGGATCACACGTGTCGGGTGCTTGTTGACATGTCCAAACTCCTTCACACTTCCACAGGCTCACTAGCCGAGCACTGAACGTCTTCTGGATCCAATTCGAGCTTCGTGTGTGGACACTGATCCTGGAACATGTGCTTCATCTGCATCGCAGAGAGGAGAAACGATGAGTATTACTGCAAGGGGAGGAGTGAATAGAAAGAGACAGAGAGGATACAGACAGAGATCGGGAGAGAGGGTGGGGACAAGACAGTGAGAGACAGGGTGAGGCAAAGATACTCAGATAGAGGGAGAGATGGAGAGGGAGGGTGGGAGAGCTACAGGGATTGAGACAGAGGTAGAGAAACAGATGGCGTGAGAGCGAGAGGTCGTCAGAGATGCAGTGAGGGAGAGACAGACACAGACAGAAAGAAAGACAAAGAAAGAGAAATACAGAGTGGGTGAGCGAGGCAGAGAAAGAGACAGAGATAGAAAGGACAAAAAGAGAGAATGGGGAGATTGAGAGGGAAGATCAGAGAGATTACCATCCAACGAGGAGGCCATTCATCCCCTCGAGTCTGTTATACAGGAACAGGAGGAGGCCATTCAGCCCCTCTTTCGAGTTCTTACACAGGAACAGGAGAAGGCCATTCAGCCCCCTCACCCGCTCTCGAGCCTTTCACACAGGCTCAGGAGGAAGCCCATTCAACCCCTCACAAGCCTGATCTGGGGGACCAGAAGATAAGCAGAGGGGAATTAGAGCTGTTTAAATAATGACCTGGAGTTCCCATTCAGTGAATACAGACAGTGAGAGGGAGGATCTGTTGTCTCCCGTGTTTCTCCTCAGTACAGTGCAGTCTCTTACCCTCTCCACAACGATTCTCTTTGCAGTTTCATCATCCAGATCAGTCATTGAAGTGATCTTCACATTAATCCTCTTGTATTTGGTATCTAAACACAACAGTCACACCATCAACAGGTTGAACACACCCAGAGTTTAGCACAGGGCACGGGACGTATTTCGAATGATCTCGCCTCTCTAATTTAAACTCTCTTTCCTCCAGTTTGTCATCCACTCGTTTGTTCATCTGTCTCTGTTATTCTCTCTATCTCAACTCGTCTTCTCTCTAATCTGCCCTCCCTGTGTTATCATCCTCTATCCTGCACTCTCTTCTCCGTTGCCTCTTGTTCCATCTCCCGAGATCATTTGCATTCCGTGTTTACTCCGGTCTCACTGCCCTTTTCTCTGTCTCTGTCTCTCACTCGCACTCTCTCTCTCTCTCTCTGATGCTCTCTGTCCCTCTGACAAAGACAAAGACAGAGAGACAGACAAAGAGCATCTGTGAGAGAGACAGAGAGAGAAAGTGAGAGTCAGAGAGACAGACAGGGAGACAGAACATCAGAGAGAGTGGGAGACAGAGTGAGGTGAAAGAGGGAGCTGGAGAATCTGAGAGCCACATAGGAGAGAGGCGGTTACAGAAATGAAATATATTTATATATGCGTGTGAAAGGCAGTTAAAGGAGAAACAGAGAGACAGAGATAAAACTGAGAGTTACAGAGAGAGGGATGTGAGATAGAAGCTCAAAGATATTTCTGAAGGAATTTCTGGACGTTTACGTTTCTGTGTTTCCCAATGTATCCACTCATACTGAACACAAGCGACTGCAACTCTTGTCTGACAGCACAGACAAGGCAGAGAGAGAGAGAGAGAACGATGGGTTTCCCTACACAGAACGATCACACAGCTGTTTGGAGGCCCTCGGTCCTGATATATTTGTGCCAGACTGAGACAGGAGGAGGGATTTAATATTCCTGAAATGTGGAGAATCTGAAATGTTCCCACCATCATCAGAAACAGGCTGGGAGTCGGGAGGTTCCTCGGGAGTAGACGGAATCCCCGAGTCTGAGAGGATCAAATAAAGACAAGAGGAATTTCACTGGGATTCAGAACGCTGGATGAGTGGACAGAAGCATTTTAACACAGAACCTCCTCTCGTATGTAATCTAACTCCCTCTACACACTGAATCAATGTATACCAGCCTTTACCGAGGGGAGACACCAGACATCATCGGCTGCAGAATCAGTTACTACTCCGACAAGGAAAAAAAACTAACAGAGAAAATTCAGGAGATTATCAAAGTGATCAGCGAAACGACAGGGGGAAAGTGGAGTCAGAGAACAACAGAGAGCAGGAATGAGAGAAAAGGAGGGTAGGCGACAGGAGTGAGACAGAAAAGAGTGAGGGAGATCTGGAATGAGTGAGAACAAGAGAGAGAAAAGAAAACAGCACTGTAATGTTCCCCTTAATCAATACTGATACCCCTTCTCCTTTCCTTCCTCCCCTCTCTTTCCTGAACACCTTGTCGTCAGGAATATTCACTACCCAGTCCTGCCCATCTTCGAGCCAGGACCCTGTAATTGCCACAACATCATATTTCCACGTGGCTATCTGTGCCTGAAGCTCAACAACCTTATTTACCACTCTCCGTGCATCCATATACACACACATTAAACTGAATTGACAGCTTATCTCCTTTCCTCTTCCACTGCCCCCGTCTAATACGATACTCTTAACGACTCCAGTGTTATCTGTCCCTCCTAATTCTCTGTGCATCTGTGCTTTGCTCTCTAATATTGCTCAGACCACTGTTTTTCCTGATGTATATTAATGACATAGACTGGGGCGTACAGGGCACAATTTCAAATTCTGCAGATGACACAAAACCTGGTTGTATTGTGAACTGTGAGGAGGACAGTGATAGACGTCAGGAGGTCATAGACAGGCTGGTGGGATGGGCAGACACTGGCAAATGAAATTTATCACAGAGAATTGTGAAGTGATTCATTTTGGTCGGACGAACGAGAGGCAATATAAAATAAAGGATACAATTCTAAAGGAGATGCAGGGGCAGAGGGACCTGGGGGGAACATGTGCACAAATCATTGAAGGTGGCAAGACAGGTCGAGAGAGTGGTCAATACTTAGGAAGTATGTTAAGGTATTTGAGAGGGTGCAGAGAAGATTTACCAGAATGGTTCCCGGGATGAGGGACGTCAGTGACATGAATAGATCGGAGAAGCTGGGGCTGTTCTCCGTGGAGAAGAGAAGATTAAGAGGAGATTTGAGCAAGATGTTCATAATCAAGAGGGAACTGGACAGAGTAGTCAGGGAAAAACTGTTCCTCTTGGTGGGAGGATCCAGAACTAGACAGTTCCGAAGAAGGGTCACTGACCCGAAACGTTAACTCTGCTTCTCTTTCCACAGATGCTGCCAGACCTGCTGAGTGAATCCAGCATTTCTTGTTTTTGTTTCAGAACTAGAGAGCAACGGGTTTAGGTGAGTGGTAAAAGTCACAACAGAGACAGGGAAACCTTTTCACACAGTGAGTAGTTAGGATCTGAAATGCACTGCATGAGAGTGTGCTGGAGGCAGGTTTAATTGAGGCTTTCAAAAGGGAATTGGATAATTGTCATGGCAGAAACAATCTGCAGCGTGACAGGAAAATGGCAGGAGTGGGAGTAGGTGAGTTGCACTGCCAGAGAGCTGGCACGGTGTAGATGGGCTGAACAGAAACTTTCTGTGCCGTAACCAGTCTTTGATTCCATGATTCTGCGATGATAACCCCACAAAGCAGATACCTCAGCTTCGAGAGCCCGGTGGGTAGTGGATGAAACCTCAGTAGATTCTCTAGTCAATTGTTCCTCGGATTCCTGAGTTTGAGCATCATGCTGCCCTCAGTCTCTATCACAGTCCCCTCAGTCACTGCATTACACTCACCTCAGTCACTTTATCACATTCCCCTCAGTCACTGTATCACACTCCCCTCAGTCGCTGTATCCCACTCCCGTCAGTCGCTGTATCACACTCTCCTCAGTCGCTGCATCGCACTCCCTTCAGCTCACTGTATCACAATCCCCTCAGTCACTGCATTATATTCCCTTCAGTCACTGCATTCCACTCCCCTCAGACAGTGTATCACACTCTACTCAGTCACTGTATCACACTCCCCCAGTCACTGTATCACACACCCTTCAGTTCACCGTATCCCACTCCCCTCAGACAGTGTCTCACACTCCCCTCAGACAGTGTATCACACTCCCCTCAGTCACTGTATCCCACTCCCCTCAGACAGTGTCTCACACTCCCCTCAGACACTGTATCGCAGTCCCCTCAGTCACTGTATCACACTCCCTTCAGTCACTGTATCCCGCTCCCCTCAGTCAGTGTATCACACTCCCCTCAGACACTGTATCGCACTCCCCTCACTCACTATATCACACTACCCTCAGTCGCTGCATCCCACTCCCCTCACAGACTGTATCCTACTCCCCTCAGTCACTGCATCCCACACCCCTCAGTCACTGTATCACACTCCCTTCAGTCACTGTATCCCACTCCCCTCAGTCAGTGTATCACACTCCCCTCCGTAACTGTATCACACTCCCCTCAGTCACTGTATCACACTCCCTGAGTGACTGTATCACACACCCCTCAGTCACTGTATCATGCTCCCCTCAGTCACTGCATCACACTCCCCTCACACACTGCATCACACTCCCCTCTGTCACTGTATCACACTTCCTCTGTCATTGTATCACACTACCCTCAGTCACTGTATCACATCCCCCTCAGACTCTGTATCACACTACGCTCAGTCACTGTATCACATCCCCCTCAGTCACTGTATCACACTACCCTCAGTCACTGTATCACAATCCCCCTCAGACTCTGTATCACACTACGCTCAGTCACTGTATCACATCCCCCTCAGACTCTGTATCACACTACGCTCAGTCACTGTATCACATCCCCCTCAGACACTGTATCACACTCCCCTCAGTGACTGTATCAAACTACCCTCAGTCACTGTATCACACTCCCTTCAGTCACTGTGTCCCACTCACCTCAGTCAGTGCATCACACTCCCCTCCGTAACTGTATCACACTCCCCTCAGTCACTGTATCACACTCCCTGAGTCACTGTATCACACTACCCTCTGTCACTGTATCACATCCCCCTCAGACACTGTATCACACTACCCTCAGTCGCTGCATCACACTCCCCTCAGTGACTGCATCATACTACCCTCAGACACTGTATCACACTCCCCTCAGTCACTGTATCACACTCCCTGAGTGACTGTATCACACACCCCTCAGTGACTGCATCATACTACCCTCAGACAATGTATCACACTCCCCTCAGTCACTGTATCACACTCCCTGAGTGACCGTATCACACCCCTCAGTCACTGTATCATACTACCCTCAGACGCTGTATCCCACTCCCCTCAGTCACCTCATCCCACTCCTCTCAGTCTCTACATCTCACTCCCCTCGGTCACGGCATCCAACTCCCCTCAGTCTCTACATCGCACTCCCTTCATTCTCTACATCCCATTCCCCTCATTCACGGCATCCAAATCCCCTCATTCACTACATCCCAATCCTCTCAGTCTCTCCATCCCACTCCCCTCAGTCACGGCATCCAACTCCCCTCAGCCACTACATCCCACTCCCCTCAGTCTCTACATCGCACTCCCCTCAGTTTCTACATCCCACTCCCCTCAGTCTCAACATCGCACTCCCCTCAGTCATTACATCCCACTCCCCTCAGTCACTGCATCCCACTCCCCTCAGTCACTACATCCCACTCCCCTCAGCCAGTACATCCCACTCCCCTCAGTCTCTACATCGCACTCCCCTCAGTCATTACATCCCACACCCCTCAGTCACTGCATCCCACTCCTCTCAGTCTCTACATCCCACTCCCCTCACTCACTACATGCCACTCCCCTCACTCACTACTTCCCACTCCCTTCACCCACTACATGCCACTCCCCTAATCACTTCTTCCCACTGCCCTCAATCATTACTTCCCAGTCCCCTTAGTCAATGCATCCCACTCCCCTCAGTCACTTAATCCCACTCCCCTTAATTACATCATCCCACTCCCCTCAGTCACTGCATCCCACTCCCCTCAGTCACTACATCCCACTCCCCTCAGACTCTACATCCCACTCCCCTCAGTCACCCCATCCCACTCCCCTCAGTCACCACATTCAACTCCCCACAGTCTCGACATCCCACTCCCCTAAGTCTCTAAATCCCACACCCCTCAGTCACTGCATCCCACTTCCCTCAGTCACTGCATCCCACTCCACTCAGTCCATGCATCGCACTGCCCATGTCACGACATCCCACACCACTCAATTACATCATCCCACTCCCCTCAATCACTGCATCCCACTCCCCTCAATTACATCATGCCACTCCCCTCAGTCCCTCCATCCCATTCCTCTCAGTCACTGCATCCCACTCTCCTCAGTCACCACATCCCACTCCCCTCAGTCACCACATCCCACTCCCCTCAGTCACTGCAACCCACACCCCTCAGCCACTGCATCCTACTCCTCTCAGACACTGCATCCCTCTCCCCTCAATTAGTGCATCCCACTCCTCTCAGTCACTGCAACCCGCTCCCCTCAGCCACTGCATCCCACTCCTCTCAGTCACTGCATCCCACTCCCCTCAATCGGTGCATCCCACACCCCTCAATCAGTGCATTTCACTCCACTCAGTCTCTACATCCCACTTCCCTCAATTACTGCATCCCACTCCGCTCAATTACATCATCCCACTCCCCTCAGTCACTGCATCCCACTCCCCTCAGTCACTGCATCCCACTCCCCTCAATCACCACATCCCACTCTCCTCAGTCACCCCATCCCACTCCCCTCAGCCACTGCATCCCACTCCTCTCAGTCACTGCATCCCACTCCCCTCAATCAGTGCATCCCACTCCCCTCAGTCACTGCATCCCACTCCCCTCAGTCACTGCATCCCACACCCCTCAATCAGTGCATTCCACTCCCCAGTCACTGCATCCCAATCCCCTCAGCCTCTGCATCCCACTCCCTTCCGTCACTACATCCCACTCCCCTCAATTACTGCATCCCACTCCTCTCAGTCACTACATCCCACTCCCCTCAGTCACTACTTCCCACTCCCCTCAGTCTATGTATTCCACTCCCCTCAATTACATCATCCCACTCTCCTTAGTCACTCCATCCCAGTCCCCTCAGTCACCACATCCCTCTCCCCTCAGTCACCCCATCCCACTCACCTCAGTCACTCCATCCCACTTCCTTCAGTCACCCCATCCCACTCCCCTCAGTCACTCCATCCAACTTCCCTCATTCACTCCCTTCCACTTCCCGCAGTCACTCCATCCCACTTCCCTCAGTAAGAGACTGGATGATCTCGAGGACTGATCTTCTATGGTGCAACATTGGGTGTGGAATCTGTTTCGAATGCACCCCACAAGGGGGATACCTGATGTTCCAGACACCGCTGGGGTAGACGATGATCCCCCAGTGGATTCTCGAGTTGTTTGTTCCTCGGGTTCCTCAGTTGCGACAGTCTCTGGATCTGTAATAAACGAAGAGGGCAGAGTGGAGAAAACCCGAAGAGCTCGTTTATTTAGTTCTCTAGTCCAGACAGTGTCAGATTTTCATCTTTATCAAACCCTCGAAGATCCTATCCAACTCCTCGTCAACATTGTTTCCTGGAGAGGGAGTGTGAGGTGCCCAGCACTGCAGTGGGGACCTGACGTGAGCCATGAACACTGCAGGGATCAGAGTGCCTGATAGACAGAGACAGCAGAGTCTGGTTCAGTTCCCTAGAGTTTCAGTGAAGTACACTTTGTGTTTCAGATCCTTTATTCACTGTGTCCCTTACAATAAGGAGGGGAGTGCGTAAACCGTCTCATTTCTGTGGGTGACACGGGACATCCCAGAATCAGCCTCTGAATGATATAGAAGCATGAATGTACCTGTACAATACACAGCGCAATAAAACAGGGACTTCAACTCATAAACGAAGTAACTGCTGCAGTTTTTGATCTTTATCTCATGGACCTTGTCGCAGTGTTTTCTACCCCAGGATAAACAAACTGTCCGTGTTACTTCCCCCTGTCCCACGCTGGGATGGGAACCTGAAATGAGAGTTTATAAATATTGAAGACTGTAACCCATGTGAACAGTGCTGGACAGTGAATGTAAATCTGATATTCTCAAGGCTGAAATTACCATTTAACCAGCCTGTAACATGTGTGGAGCAGTGAAAATCTGGGACAGCAGTCTCCGGAATCTTCCATCCACCAGAACTGAAACAAAAATCACAGAGTCAGTCCCTGAACTGATGGCAAATATTAACTGTTAGAGAGACTGGTACCAGCAGATAGTACCAGAAACTGGGGGAAATCCCTTACTCTGCCCATATTGACTAGATTACCCAGAATTTGTTCCTTTACATTACCTTTTAAATCTGTACCATCCTTGAGCAAGATTATCATCACACTTCTCCTGACCGGAGCACCCAGTGACATCACAATCGCTGCTCCTCCAGGGCTGGTCCAGGACTGTGTGATTTACACACGGGTCAGTGAGTGCAGAGTCTGTGACTGAGTGACAGAAAGATGTTTAATGTTAATATGTGACCTTACATCAGAACTGGGAAAAGTTCTAGTGACAAGTGAAACCGGGGAGGATGTGATGATAAATGGAAGGGATCACACTCCCCTCAGTTACCGTATCACACTCTCCTCAGTCACTGTATCCCACTCCCCACAGTCACTGTATCCCAATCCCCACAGTCACTGAATCACACTCCCCTGAGTCACTGCATGCCACTCCCCTCAGTCACTACACCCACTTCCCTCAATTACAGCATCCCACTCCCCTCACTCACTGCACCCACTCCCCTCAGTCAGTGCACCCACTCCCATCAGTCGCTACATCCCACTCCCCACAGTCACTACATCCCACTCCCCTCAGTCACTACATCTCACTGCCCTCAGTCACTGCATCCCTCTCCCCTTAGTCGCTGCATCCCACTCCCCTCAATTACTGCATCCCACTCCCCTCAATCACTGCATCCCACTTCTCTATGTCACTGTACCCACTCCACCGAATCACTCTATACCATTCCCTTCAGTCACTGCACCTCACTCCCCGCTTCTCTACATCCTACTCCCCTCAGTTACCACATCACACTCAGTAGTCACTACATCCCACTTCCCTCAATTACAGCATCCCACTCCCCTTAGTCACTACATCCCACTCCCGTCAGTCACAGTATCCCACTCCCCTCAGTCTCTGTATCCCACTCCCCTCAGTCGCTACTTCCCACACCCCTGTCACTACACCCCACTCTCCTCAGTCACTACACCCCACTCTCCTCAGTCACTATACCCCACTCCCTTCAGTCACTACATCCCACTCCCCTCAGTCGCTACTTCCCACACCCCTGTCACTACACCCCACTCTCCTCAGTCACTACATCCCACTCCCCTCAGTCACTACATCCCACTCCCCACATTCACTGTATCCTACTCCACCTAGTCACCGCATCTCATTCGCTCAGTCACTGTATCCCACTCCCCTCAGTCTCTGTATCCCACTCCCCTCAGTCGCTACTTCCCACTCCGCTCAATCACTGCATCCCACACCCCTCAGTCACTACCTCCCACTCCCCTGTCACTCCACCCCACTCCCCTCAGTCACTACATCCCACTCCCCACATTCACTGTATCCTACTCCACCTAGTCACCGCATCTCATTCGCTCAGTCACTACATCCCACTCCCCTCAGTCTCTGCAGACCACTCCTCTCAGTCACTGCAGCCCACTCCTTACCGAGCTAGCCGTGTCCTAAAAGACAAAGCTGCTAGTCTGGGACTGCGGTAGGTGATGACAGAACCAACAAGAGGAGAAAATATACTTGACTTCATCCTCACCAATCTGCCTGCCACATATCCATCTGTCCATGACAGTCTTGGTGGGAGTGACCACCGCACAGTCCTTGTGGAGCCAAAGTCCCACCTTCACATTGAGGATACCGTCCATCGTGTTGTGTGGCACTATCACCATGCTAAATGGGATAGATTCAAACAAGTCTAGCAATACAACAATGGGCATCCATGAGGTGCTGTGGGAACAACAGCAGCAGCAGAATGTACTCAACTACAATCTGTAACCTCATGGTCCGGTATATCCCCCACTCGATCATGACCATCAAGCCAGGAGACCAAACCTGGTTCCATGAAGAGTGCAGGAGGGCATGCAAAGTGCAGCACAAGGCATACCTCAAAATGAGGTGTCAGCCTGGTGAAGCTACAACACAGGACTATCTGCATGCCAAACAGCATAATTAGCATGCGATGGACAGAGCTAAGCGATCCCATAACCAACGGATCAAATGAGTTCCGAAGAAGGGTCGCTGACCCGAAACGTTAACTTTGCTTCTCTTTCCACAGATGCTGCCAGACCCGCTGAGTGATTCCAGTATTTCTTGTCCTGCCACATCCAGTCGTGAATGGCAGTAGACAATTAAACAACTAACTGGAGGAGGTGGCCCCACAAATATCCCCATCCTCAATGATCAGGGAGCCCAGCACATCAGTGCAAAAGATAAGGCTGAAGCATTTGCAAAAATCTTCAGCCAGAAGTGCTGAGTTGATGATCCATCTCGGCCTTCTCCTGCAATCCCCAGCATCACAGATGTCAGTCTTCAGTCAATTCGATTCACTACGCTTGATATCAAGAAATGACTGAAGGCACTGGATACTGCAAAGGCTATGGGCCCTGACAATATCCCGGAAGTAGTACTGAAGACCTGTGCTCCAGAACTTGTTGCATCCTTAGCCAAGCTGTTCCAGTGCAGCTACAACACTGGCATCTACCCTGCAATGTGGAAAACTGCCCAGGCATGTCCTGTGCATAAAAAGCAGGACAAGTCAAAGCAGGGCAAGTTCAAGCCACCCAATTACCGTCCCATCAGTCTACTCTCTATCATCAGTAAAATGATGGAAGGTGTCGTTGACAGTGCTATCAAGCGGCACTTGCTCAGCAATTACCTGTTCAGTGATGGTCAGTTTGGGTTCCGCCAGGGTCACTCAGCTCCTGACCTCATTACAGTGTGGTTCAAACATGGACAAAAGAGCTGAACTCAAGAGGTGAGGTGAGAGTGACTGCCCTTCACATAGAGTCTGTCAGGATCCTGCTGCTGTGTCTGACACTCACCAGAAAACCTGAATCTCCTCAATTGCAGACCTGACAGAATACTACCCAGACATGCCAGCCCTCTCTCCAGACAGCGAGCGTCTGGTTCAGTTCCCTAGAGTTTTAGTGAAGAGTTCACTCTGTTTTACAGATCCTATATTCACTGTGTCCCTTACAAAAAGGAGGGCAGTGAGTAAACTGTCTCATTTCTATGGGAGACACGGGACATCCCAGAATCACCCATCTGCACCATATACAAACAGCAATCTACCTGTACAATAAGCAGCGTTACAGTCGGGTGGAGGCTTCAACTCATAAACAAAATGACTGCTGCAGTTTTTGATCTTTATTTCCTGGGTCCAGTGACAGCGATTTCCAGCCTTGTTAAAACAAACTGTCCTCGTTACTTCCCCCTGTCCCACACTGGGATGGGAACCTGAAATGAGAGTTTATGAATATTGAAGAAAGTAACCCACGTGAACAGTGCTGGACAGTGAATGTAAATCTGATATTTTAAAGACGGAAATTACCCTGTAACCAGCCTGTGGCACGTGTGGAGCAGTGAAAATCTGGGACAACAGTGTCCGGAATCTTCCATCCACCAGAACTGAAACAATAATCACAGAGTCAGTCCCTGAACTGATGGTAAATATTAACTGTTAGAGAGACTGGTAACAGCAGATAGTACCAGAAACTGGGGGAAATCCCTTACTCCTCCCTCATTAACTGATTTACCCAGAATTTGTTCCTTTACATTACCTTTTAAATCTGTACCATCCTTGAGCAAGATTATCATCACACTTCTCCTGACCGGAGCCCACAGTGACATTACAATCGATGCTCCTCCAGGGCTGGTCCAGGACTGTGTGATTTACACACGGGTCAGTGAGTGTGGAGTCTGTGACTGAGTGACAGAAAGATGTTTAATGTTAATATAAAGTACAGTTAATGTTACACAGCGCCTTGTACCCTCCCGAAATACCAATAATCTCAGTTTCACCCTCCGCCCTGGGCAAAGCCCCACAGATTAAAGATGGAAAATGTCCTCCTTCTCTAAACTGGGTTTCCATCTGTCTCCCAGCTCAGCCTCCCCCTCCAACTCACTGCTCACAGACAGTCCTCCCGATTCTAGATTAACCACCAGCTCTCAGGTAACAGAAAGCAGTAAATATCTCAGCTTCACTTCATCCCAGTTGGAAAGGTGTAAAGTGGAGGAGGAGCGAGAACTGCCAGGTGGAGCACAAGCGACCCAGTGTGACTGGTGGGTCCTGGAGAGGGAACGTGTAGTCTCAAAACCAACAACAACCTGCATTTATGTACTGCCTTTGATGTAATAAAATGTCCCAAAGCACTTCATCGGTGTGTTACCATCCCGAACTGACACCGATCCACAGAAGCAGCTGGTCGGGCAGGTGGCCAAATGCTATGTCAAAGAGGTAGGTTTTAAGGAGTGTCTGAAAGGATGAAAGAGAGGTGGAGAGACGGAGAAGTTGAGGGAGAGAATTCCCTTGCGTTAAGCCTCGGCAGGTGAAGGCACAGCTGCCAATGGTGGAAGGGATTCGAATCGGGAATATTCAAGAGGCCTGAATTAGAGGAGCGCAGAGATCTCCGAGGGTTGTGGGGCTGGAGATGATTTCAGAGGTAGGGAACGGCGAGGTGATAGAAGGATCTGGAAACGATTGTGAGAATATTGAAATCCAGGCCTTGCTGAACCGGGAGCCAGTGTAGGTCAGTGAGCACAGAGATGAAAGGTGAACGGGACTTGGGCAGTATCATACTGGATGACCAAAATGTACAGAAGGTGGAATGTGAGAGATCAGCCAGGAGATCTTTGGAATAGTCAAGTCTAGAGGTACCAAAGAACTGGTAAAGGGTTTGAGCAGCAGTGAAGCTGCAAGAGCCAAGTCAGGAATACTGTTTCTGATCATCCTTCTCGAATTGTCGGCAGTCTTTGACACAATTCACCACATTACCCTCTGCCAACACCTCTCCTTCCATGTCCAGCTGGGTGGAACTGCTCTGGCCTATTTCCACTCAACCCAGTCTAGTCTCAGCCAGAGAGTCTCCTGCAGTGTCTTCCCTACCCACTCCAGCACTGTTACCTCTAGGGTACCCCGAGAATCTATCTTGTCCCTCTCCAATTTCTCATCAGCTTCCGACTGTGCCCAGCTTCTTTCCCTGTAGCCTCCTCATCACAAGGGCATCCAATTACAACCTCCGTAATATCCACCATCACTGATTTTGCCTCAGCCAATCCTCTACCAAAAACCCTCTACCTTCTAGAGAATCAAATCATCTAATCCACTCCTGGCCAGCCTCCCAGCTTCCACTTTCCAGAAGTCAGGTCTCCTCCAACACACTGCTGTTGTATGTTATCTTGCAGAAAGTTTAAGTCACACATCACCCCTGTGCTCTCTGACCCACATTGGTTCACAGCTGCAAACGCCTTTGATGTACAACTTCCATCTTCCTGTTCAAATTCTTTCATGACCTCTCCCGCCCTCTCCCACCTCATTTCTGTAATCTTCACCAAATCTCTGTTTCTCTGACCCAAGCCTCCTGTAGAACTTCCCTCCACTCCCTTTCCTCCAGCAGTGTCTGATGTGGCTTCAAGATGTCTGGCCTCCTAAACCTTTCTGCCTCTCCACCTCCGTCTGCTCTTTTAAACTAACAGTCAGCCCTCCAATCATCTCCTTCCCTGCCGTGTGTCAGACATTTCTTCAATCAGATTTCTGTGCAACATCTTGGGAGATTATTCTATGTAACGGTTTGAATAAACACAGCTTGTTCTAGTTGTACTGGGGGTGAACTTTGTCGAGAATGAAAGTTACTCACTCAGGTAACCCAGAATGATCAGCAGAGTCCACATCTTACTGGCTGAGATTCTGGAAAGGGAAACACAAGACAAACATTTGAGAGAGATTACCGAGTAGGGAAATTGGAGGGAATATTAAATAGGGAGTTGCCGAGGAGTTTGTCAGTATATCTGTTTTAGAGAGGTGAGCTCCATCTAATTATCTCTCTCTCACTGGGGCTCTTACAGACAGAGGTGAGCTCAGCTACATGTTCTTGTTAAACATCAGGAACTTGACTCCAATCCTTCACCCTTTCCACTCTCCAAAGCTTTTATGAATAAACCACATGTGTTCCTGACTCTCTCCTCCAGGTCTGTCTCCTGCATCCCTGAAACAAACCTCTTTGAATTTCTGACAAAGGTTATTCATGGAGATGGTGTTGTTTCAGGAGAAGCAGGACACACACCCCCTGGGTCAATACCTAGCAAGTGACAAACTCCTTTGCTTTTTCTAACAGTCCTCCCATACCCGACTGCTTACCAGAGTCTCCAATGGAGGTGTCACTGGGTGGGAGATGTTGTCGGTTCAGTTCCAGCTGCTTGCTCCTCAGTCTCGGGTCCACTCTGCTGTGAACAGTGTCAGTCTCAGTGTCAGCTCCAACTCCTATATACACCACGACGGATTGACTGCAGTGCTGGTTGGCTGAAATATTAACATTTAGTAATGATGAATGACATTACATAATCTATGCAAACGAAGGCCTTTTGGTTAAAGTAGCTGCCATAATAAACCAAATTAATATTTCTCCTGGGACCATGCTAACCCACGGGGCTTTGCTGTTGTAACATAACTTGTCTTCAGTTACCCAACAGAGAGTGTGTAGGGAGATTGGAGCCTGGGGCTGGGACTCTGAATATTATAGTTAGTATTTGCCAGTTGGCTGTGTATATTTGATCTTTCATAGGCATTAAGTATTAGGGAGAGAATATTCACAGGAGACATGCCTCTCTTATCAGTAGTGGGTCAGTATTGGGGGGATGATGAGAGGGGGCAGAGAAACAAGATGTTCCAGAGAGACAAATGATCGGACTTCCATTTTCCTCCTTGAGGTCGATGGGGTTAAAGTAAATGATTGTGTTTTTCAGAATATAGTCACAGAATGAGAACAATGAAATCCTCACATCAGCGACAGTGATACCATCTCCGAAATAGCACAGATACAGCGTTAGTAACACATACAAACCAGAATGAGGAGGACATAAATTTCTCAGTGAGAGAGTGTTTGAGTATTCAGGACATGGGATATTGTGAGGGGTCCCTGACCAGATGTTAATGTCTCAGTCACTGACTGCTCCTCAACTGCCAACATTGAGATAGCAGTGGGCTTCAGGTATAAACTCCAATACAAGAACCACCGAGGATGTTGTTTTTTGGAAGGAAAAGTGTTGCATGTAAACTTTATAGAGTTACTGGCAGACCATTGTCCATGACTGACCGAATAATAATAAGCAGGTAATTTGTCCCAGATATGGGTGGGATTAGTCTTTGATATGTTTGATTTTGACTGCAAGAATGAGGAGAGATGAAACAAAACAATTTGTGAAGTGGTGCAAGAACAGAGAGACCTGGGGGGGCTTGTGCAGGAATATTTAAAGGTGGCAGAGGAGGTTGAGAAAGCGATTAATAAATCATATTCCAGTCTGGGCTTTGGAAATAGAGAGGTCGAGTACAAAAGTCCGGGAGTCATGCCAAACCTGTATAAAACACCAGTTCGGTCCCTGTTGGAACATTGTGCCCAATTCTGGGCACCACACTTTGGGAAAGACCTGTCGGCTTTGGAGAGGATGCAAAAGAAAATTTCTCGGATGGTTCAGTTGGTGAGGAATTTCAGTCAAGTAAAAAGACTGGGCTAGAAAGGGGAGTTCTCCTTAGAGTAGAGAAGGTTAAGGGGAGATTCGATAGATCACCAGAGGGCACATCTTTAATGTGATGGGCAAAGGTACCAGAGGTGACATGAGGATAAATGTTTTTTAATATCATGAGTGGTTTGGATTTGGAGGGCAATGTCTGATAGGGTGGTGGAAATTCAATGGTATTATTCAAAAAGGGAATTGGCTCAACACTTGAAGGGGAATTAAATGAGGGAATTATGTGTGAAAGTGTGGGGAGTTGGATTAACTGGGTTGATTTTCGAAAGAGATGACAAACCCTCGATGGGCCGAATGGCCTCCCTCTGTTGGACTATTCGAGGATTTGTTTCTGATGGGGTGGGATTCGTCTGTCCCCACATTTCTCTGTTAGATCATTAGCGCATTGGGCAGTGCAGTCAGTCCAGGGTTCTAGATAATATTCCTGTGACAGAATCACAATGTCACTGTCCCCTCAGTAATCACAATCACCTTGCAGCACATTGTTATTCAATGTTACACTGCCTGTGAAAAGGGGCGTCTGAATGTGCATCTCAGTTAAAACCAGCCCATGTCCAACGCCTCGTCCCTGATAGTTTCCACAGTTTCCATTCTCTCTGGATTGCTGATTCTGTCAGTGCCCCTGTGTCCATGCCAGGTTGTCAGATATTCATTCAGTCCCACAATGGGCCCATTAGCTCTTCTGAGCCGGCTTTGATATTTGCATTCCCTGGGACTAACAGATTTGAATGTTGTGCCGTGTGTCAACTAGGAAAATGTCAACTTTTGCAAAGCAGGAAGCTGTTGTGTTTGTCAAGGACTGAGAACAATAGACTCTTCATATCAGAGGCACAGATAAGATCAGCTAAAGGACAAAGATGCACAACTAACAACATAGTCAAACAAACTGAGGAGAGAGAGGGGGTGGGAGAGAGAGAGGGTTGGGAGAGTGTGTGTGGTGTATGCGTGCATCCAGTCATGCATTGTGGAACGTGTGATTAATGGATGAAGCTACAATGCAAAGGGTTTGGAGGTAATGCCACAGTTGTAGGAGGCTCTGGTTAGACTACATTTGGAATATTGCACACAGTCTGGGCACCTTCCTCAACAAGCAGCTGTTTGCCTGAGACCAGATACAGCTGAGATTCACCAGAATGATACTGGGGTTAACACTGAGTACACTCGATGAACAGTGACAATTATCCCTGTCTCTGTAACCTCCTCCAGCCCCTGCAACCCTCCCTCTCTCTGTAACCTCCTCCAGCTCCTCCAATCCTCCCTATGTCTGTATCCTGCTTAAGGTAATGCAACCCTCCATATCTCCATAACCCCCTCCAGCCCCCTACAAGCTTCCCTATTTCAGTAACCTCCTCCTGACACGACAACTCTCCCTATCGATGTAACCTCCTCCAGCCCCGACAACCCTCCCTATCTCTGTTACCTCCTCCAGCCCCGACAATACTCCCTATCTCTGTAACCTTCTCCAGCTCTACAACCCTCCCTATCGCTGTCACCTCCTCCAGACCTGCAACCCTCCCTCTCTCTGTAACTTCCTCCAGCCCCTACAATACTCCCTATCACTGTAACCTCCTCCAGCCCTACAACCCTCCCTATCTCTGTAACCTCCTCCGGGCAATACAACAAACACAACAAAAACCTCAGCACGAAAAGCATCAACAAATTCAACAACAGCCTCAGCGAGGGAAAACACCAACAAATTCAGAAGCAACGTTGGCAAAAAAAAGCTCACCAACCAATGTCAGGAGGAGAAAAAAACACCAACAGAATTCAAGAAGTGCGTCAGGAGGAGAAAAGCAACAAAGACAACTTCAGCAGGTGAAAAACAGCAGCAGATGCAACAACATGTTGAATCTGCACGGTCCTCCTTACCAACATTTCGGGCCTTGTGCCAAGGTTGGGAGAGCTGTCAAGCAACAACCTGACATAGTCATACTCAAGGAATCATGCCTTACAGACAATGTCACAGACCTCGCTATCGCCATCCCCGGGTACGTCCTGTTCCACCATCTCCAACGGCTTCATAAATGAAATTCCCTTCAATCATAAGGTCAGAGTGGGGATGTTCACTGATGATTTCACAATGGTCAGCATCATTCGCGACAGCTCAGATTCTGAAGCAGCCTGTTTCCAGATGTAGCAAGACCTGGACAACATCCAGGCTTGGGCTGATAAGTGGCAAGTAACATTCGCGCCACACAAGTGCCAGGCATTGACCATCTACAACAAGAGAGAATATAACCATCTCCCTTTGACATTCAATGGCATTACCATCGCTGAATCCCCCACTGTCAACATCCTGGGGATTGCCATTGAACAGAATCTGAACTGGAGTAGCCATATAAATACTGTGGCTACAAGAGCAGGTCAGAGGCTAGGAATCCTGCAGCGAGTAACTCACCTCCTGACTCCCCAAAGCCTGTTAACCATCTACAAGGCACAAGTCAGGAGTGTGATGGAATACTGTCCATTTGCCTGGATGGGTGCAGCTCCAACAACACTCAAGAAGCTCGACACCGTCCAGGACAAAGCAGCCCGCTTGATTGGCACCCCATCTACAAACATTCACTCCCTCCACCACTGATGCTCAGTGTCAGCAGTGTGTACCATCTACAAGATGCACTGCAGCAATGCATCAAGGCTCCCTCCGTCAACACCTTCCAAACCCGCAGCCTCTACCACCTCGAAGGACAAGGGCAGCAGATGCATGGGAACACCACCACTTGCAGGTTCCCCTCCAAGTCACACACCATCCTGACTTGGAAATATATCGGCCGTTCCTTCACTAACTGTGGGTCAAAATCCTGGAACTCCCTTCCTAACAGCACTGTGGGTGTACCCACCCAACATGGACTGCAGCGGTTCAAGAAGGCAGCTCACCACCACCTTCTCAAGGGGCAATTAGGGATGGACAATAATTGTTGGCCTCAAACAGTATCGCCCAAAATCCCATGAATGAGTTAAAAAACGGAAAATAACCTCAGCAGGGAAAAAACTCCAAAATAAAACAACAACCTCAACATAAAAAAAATTAAACAACTCAAGCAGGGAAGGAAACAAGAAGTACAACAAAAACCTCAGCAGGGAAAATACCAACAAAAACAACAACTACCTCAGCAGGAGAACAACGTCAACAAATTCAACAACAGATCAGCAGGAGATTCAAACACCAGCAAATTCAACAACCTCAGTTGGAGAAAAACACCAGCAAATACAATAACAAATACAACAAAATTATACCAACAAATGCAACAACAACTACTGGCAGCCAATGGTCGAGAGAGGGGCGTAGGATTCCCATCAGGGAGGGAGGTGTTGTGCAAACCTGAATCACTTGCTTGAATCTTCATGTGGCTTCTCACAAGACTCAACTCTCTTCTTTCCACTGATTTTCCAATTGCAGGATAAGCTTCCAGTGGAAGATATATCTGTTACTGAGTCTCATGGTCTTATTTCAAAATAATGTTTTACTCCCCAGCTGTACCAAGTGTGATTTCAGAGGGGACGGTGGGGGAGGGGGGGGGGGGGGGGGGGGTTTCAGCGCCAAGTGACCGACTGACGCCCAGTTCAACCTGGAGTCCTCCAGCCTGTGGGAGGATCACTCGGCCGTGCATTTCTGTGCCTGGAGTCTGCACAGTAACTCAGAGAGATGGAGCAGTTCAACAAAAACACCAATAGAAACACCTGTTTCAGATAAAAGCCTGCAGCTCTGTATCCTGTTTGGTTTACCTACTGCAGTGTGAACATGTCTTCGACATCAGAAGACACAGAAAGATGTTCAGGGATGATACGAGAACTGAGAGGTTATAATGATCAGGAAAAGACTGAACAGACTGGGGCTCTTTCCTCTAGAAAAGAGAAGGCTGAGGAGTGACCTGATAGAGCTATTTAAGATTATGAAAGGGGTCTTGATCAGATAAATGTAGAGAAAAATGTTTGCATTTGCGGGTGAGACCAGTAAAAACAGGGGGCAGGTGCGTCAATATAAGACAGTCACAAATACATCTAATTGGAAATTTGAGAGAAACATCTTCACCCAGAGAGTGGGGATAATGTGGAACTCAGTACCACAGGATGAGAGGAATAGGGAAGATGTATTTAAGCTGGGGGGGAGGGGGGCAGTTGGATAGGACATGAGGGAGAGAGGAACAGAAGGAGATGTGGCTGGGGGCGAGATGAAGAGGGCGTGGAACGACGTTCGTGTGGACCAAAAAGGTCGGCAAGGACGTGTCGGGCTGTAAATTCCCTGCAGCTGGAGCGAAGAGCAGGAACACCAACAGTGTGGGACCAGTCAGTGGAGCTGGGGACTGACTCCTGGGTGAGGAGCAGCTTTTCTTTGTAATCTTTATCTAAACCTGTCACAATCTTGTACACCTCCCTCAGGTTTCCACGCAATCTCAGTTTCTCCAGGGAGAACAACCCCAGCTTCTCCAACCTTACCTTGTAACTAAAATCCTCCATTCCTGGAACCATTCTGGTAAATCTCCTCTGCACCCTCTCAAGGAACCTCACCTCCTTCCTAAAGTGTGGTGACCAGAACTGGATGCAATTTTGCGGTTGTGGCCTAACCAGAGCTTTATAAATGTTCAGCATAACTTCCCAGTTTTTGCACTCAATGGCTCTATTTATGAAGCCCAAGATCTCGCATGTTTTGCTATTCCCATATTCTTTGCTACTGTTTCGAAGTACGGCCACTGCTGTAATGTAGGAACAGTGGCAGCCACTTTCTAAAAGGCAAGATCCCATGAACAGACAACGTGCAGATCCTGCTGAAGTTGTTGTTGAATTTGTTGGTGTTTTTCTCCTGCTGAAGTTTCTGTTGAATTTGCTGTTTTTCTCCTGCTGAAGTTGTTGTTGACTTTGTTGGTGTTTTCTCCCACTGAAGTTGTTGACTTTGTTGATGTTTTTCCTGTTGAGGTTGTTGTTGAATTTGTTGGTGTTTTTCCTGTTGAGTTTGTTGTTGAACTTGGAGGTGTTTTTCTCCTGTTATAGTTGTTGTTGAATTTGTTGGTATTTTCCCATTTGAATTTGTTGTTGAACTTGTCGGTGTTTTTCCTGTTGAAGTTGTTGTTGAATTTGTTTGTGCTTTTTCCTGTTGAAGTTGTTGTATTTATTTGTGCTATTTCCTGTTGAGGTTGTTGTTGAATTTGTTTGTGTCTTTCTTGTTGAGGTTGTTGCTGAATTTATTGTTGTTTTTTTTTTACTCCTGTTGAAGTTATTGTTCAATTTGTTAGGATTTTTATTCTGCTGCAGTTGCTTTTGTATTTTTGGGGGGGTTTCTCCTCCAGGGGAACAGCAGACTTCACCAATATTGATTTTAAAAAAGGTTAACATAGTTCAGTAAAATTGTTTCCTTGCTCTCTCTCTTCATGTCTGTTTCTCTCTCTCTGTTGCTCTTGTTATCTTTCCTCTCTCACACATTCTCATTCTCTCTCTTTATCACTGTCTCTCCTTCCTTCTCTCATTTCCTCTCTGCTCTGTTGCTCTTTCTGTCTCTCACACACACACCCAATCTCATTCTCTCTCTTTATCTCACTCTCTTCTTTCCTTCCCCTCTCTTTCCCGCCTCTCATTTCCTCGCTTACTCTTGCTGTCTGTCTCCATTTCTCTCTCACACACACTCACTCTTATTCTCTCTCTCTCTCTCATTAATTCTTACAATCTCCTCTCATTTTCTGCCTCTGTATCGCTCTGTCTCTGTCTCTCCTTGTCTGACTCTACACCTCCTACTGCTTCATTCTCTCTATCTGTCACTATATCTCTCATTCTCTCTCTCTCTCTCTGTCTAACTTATTTTTCCTGAATCATTCCATCTCTCAGTGGCTTTGCCGATCAGTCTGTCTCTCTCTGTGTCTCTGCATCACTCTACCTCTCCCTTGCTCCCTCTCAGCTGTCCTCTCTCTCTCACTCGTTCTTTATCTCTCCCTATGTGGGGTTCCCTGGGATGGCCTCTGCCTGTCCAGCTCTGTTGCCCTCTAAGATTTTGTTGGTATGATGTGGCCAGAGGGTGCTCTGTAAGGAATACAATGCCAGTGACAGTGGTTATTCGACCTGTCTGCAGTTTCCACAGCAGCAGGGGCGGTTTGATCACATTGCTTATAACGAGCCTCCTCCTCTGAAACGAATCTCACAGATCCAGCCTCACAGCTCCAGCGACCCGGGTTCAATTCTGGATACTGCCTTTGTGGAGTTTGCAAGTTCTCCCTGTGTCTGCGTGGGTTTCCTCCGGGTGCTCCGGTTTCCTCCCACATGCCAAAGACTTGCTGGTTGATAGGTTAATTGGCCATTATAAATTGCCCCTTGTATAGGTAGGTGGTAGGGGAATATAGGGACAGGTGGGAATGTGGTAGGAATATGGAATTGGTATCGGATTAGTATAAATGGGTGGTTGATGGTCGGCACAGACTCGGTGGGCCGATGGGCCTGTTTCAGTGCTGTATCTCTAAACTAAACCAAACTAGTTAGAGATCTGCTGACAGAAGATACTGAAGTGTTATTCGGAGATAGTGGTCATGATTCCTTGCCATTCCATATTCCTGCTTTCCACCTTTAAGACAGGAAACACCACTATCCCCATTTGGTACCATTGTTGATGAAATTAATGTTCGTAATAGTTACTTTATGCATTGTTATACATCATCAGCTCGTCAACCAAACTGAAATAATTTACTGTTCCTTGATGTGAACAGCAGTTAGGATTCTTTTAACAGAGTATCATCCTGAAACATTACCAATTTTCCTCTTTCTCAGATGCAGACTGAGCTGGTTTGTGTTCATCCTTCCGGGTCTGGCGCATTTATAGTTTTATCAATGCAATAAATCTGATTTATAATTAGGCTTAACCTGCAGAGCAAATATAAGTGTGAAGGCAGCAGCATGACTGGAGGAAATTATTTTGTCTCCTTCTTAATCCCTTTCTTCTGCTTTTGCCTCTGTCCCTCCCTGTAACCCACTATCGTTCTCTCCCCATTGATCTGCCATCCTGTGTGAAGAATCTTGTTAGATGTTAGATGGTTCTGCAGTCCCCGGCGGCCAACGCCCTGGTTCCCAGGGAGGAAACCACGTTCCACAGCAGTATTGGGCAGGGCAACATGACTGGTATGGACTGGTACTTGCAGATTGGTGACTGCCTGGAATGGATTAGATAGATTGTACTTTCTGCATCTAAATGCAGGAAAAGGATTGAAACCCAGCACGAGACTCAAGCCAACACTTTGACTCTGTCCTTGAAAAGCTCCCGTGCACAAGACAACATCACTTACTACTGCGGGGCTCACAAGTACACACACAGTGTAACTAGAATGCAAGGAAACACGGCAAAAACTCGGGAATGATGTAATACACCTTACCCCAGTCTCTGGGGGTATGGTAGTATAGCTGTGATGTTACTGGGACTAGTAATCCAGAGGCCTCGACTGAATGATCCAGAGCACAGGAGTTCAAATCTCACCACAGCTGCTGGGGGAATCTAACTAAACAAACATCACCTTAAATATTCACTCCCACCACCACCGACGCACAGTGGAAGCAGTATGTACCAGCTGCAAAAAGCACTGCAGTAATGCACCAAAGCTCCTTCGACAGCACCTTTCAAACCCGCGGCCTCTACCAACTAGATGGACAAGGGCAGCAGACGCATGGGGACACCATCGCCTGCAAGTTCCCCTCCAAGTCACACACTATCGTGACTTGGAACTATATCACCGTTCCTTCATTGTCGCTGGGTCAAAATCCTGAAACTCCCTTCCTAACAGCACTGTGGGTGTACCTACACTACATGGACTGCAGTGGTTCACGAAGGCAGCTCACCACCACCTTCTCAAGGGGCAATTAGGGATGGACAATAAATGCTGACCTCAACCAGCATCGCCCAAAATCCCATGAATGAAGTAAAAAAGAGAAAATAACCTCAGCAGGGAAAGAAAAACACCAAAAATACAACAACAACCTCAGCATGGAAAAACCAAATTGAACAACAATTTAAGCAGGGAAGAAAACAACAAGTACAACAAAAACCTCAGCAGGGAAAACACCAACCAACACAACAACTACCTCAGCAGGAGAACAAGGCCAACAAATTCAACAATAGATCAGCAGGAGATTCAAACACCAACAAATTCAACAACCTCAGTCGGAGAAAAACACCAGCAAATACAACAACAACCTCAGCAGCAGAATGATACCAGCAAATGCAACAGCAACTTCTGGCAGCCAATGGTAGAGAGAGGGGCGTGGGTTCCCCATCAGGGAGGGAGGTGTTGTGCAAACCTGAATCACTTGCTTGAGTCTACATGTGGCTCCTCACAAGACTCAACTCTCTTCTTTCCACTGATTTACCATTTGCAGGATAAGCTTCCAGTGGAAGATGTATCTGTTACTGAGTCTCATGGTCTTATTTCAAAGTAAGGGATCTTTCTCACCACCTCCCCCACCCCCATTGTTATTATTAACAGCTCTCTTTCTTATTTTCTTTCTCTCTATCTTTCTCTCCTTCCTTCATTCTTCACATCCCAGATTGTCCATGTTCACTGACTTTCTTCTCTCCCGGTCTCTTCCCCCAGGCGCAATCTCAGCGAGGGTCCGACAGACTCCCACCGCTGTCTCCAGATTTCCTGGGGAGGGAGTGGGACTGGAGTGCCGTGTGGAGGATGAGAGTAGCGGTTCCATGTTCTGGTACAGACAGGACCGGGGAAGGAGCCACGGCTGATGTTTTACTCCGCAGCTACACTAGGTGTGAACTCTGAGGGGACGGTGGAGGGTTTCAACGCCAAGAGACCGACTGGCTCCCAGTTCAACCTGGAGTCCATCAGCATGTGGGAGAATCACTCAGCCCTATATTTCTGTGCCTGGAGTCAGCACAGTGACTCAGAGAGATGGAGCAGTTCAATAAAAACACCAACAGAAACACCTGTTTCAGATAAAAGCCTGCAGCTCTGTCTCCTGTTGGGTTTACCTATTGCAGTGTGAACATGTCTTTGACATGATGAAGACACAGGTTGCATTGAACGTCGGGGAAAAGATGCACGGAAATATCTTCAAGGATGATACCAGAACTGGGAGGTTATAATGATCAGAAAAAGACTGAACAGATTGGGCTCTTTTCGCTTGAAAAGAGAAGGCTCAGGAATGCCCTGACAGAGCTCTTTAAGATTATGAAAGGGTTTTTGATCAGATAAATGTAGAGAAGATTTTTTTCATTTGTGGGTGAGACTAGAAAAAGGGGTGGGGCATCAATATAAGACAGTCAGCAATAAATCCAATTGGGAATTCGGGAGAAACATCTTCACCCAGAGAATGGGGAGAATGTGGAACTCATTATCACAGGCTGAGGGGAATAGGGAAGATATATTTAAGCTGGGGGGAAGCTGGAGAGGACATGAGGGAGAGAGGAACAGAAGGATATCTGCCTGGGGGCGAGATGAAGAGGGCGTGGAACAACGTTCGTGTGGACCAAAAAGACCAGCATGGATGTATCGGAACGAATGGCCTGTTTCTGTGCTGTATATTCCCTGCAGCTGGAGCGAGGAGCAGGAACACCAAGACTGTGGGACTAGTCAGTGGAGCTGGTGGACTGACGCCTGGGTGAGAAGCAGGAACACCAAGACTGTGGGACTAGTCAGTGGAGCTGGAGGACTGACTCCTGGGTGAGCAGCAGGAACACCAACACTGTGGGACTAGTCAGTGGAGCTGGAGGACTGACGCCTGGGTGAGTAGCAGGAACACCAACACTGTGGGACTAGTCAGTGGAGCTGGGGGACTGACGCCTGGGTGAGGAGCAGGAACACCAACACTGTGGGACTGGTCAGTGGAGCTGGAGGACTGACGCCTGGGTGAGGAGCAGGAACACCAACACTGTGGGACAAGTCAGTGGAGCTGGGGGACTGACTCCTGGATGAGTAGCAGCTTTTCTTTGTGATCTTTATCTAAACCTGTCACAATCTTGTACACCTCTATCAGGTCTCCACTCAATCTCAGTTTCTCCAGGGAGAACAACCCCAGCTTCTCCAACCTAACCTTGTAACTGAAATCCTCCATTCCTGGAACCATTCTGGTAAATCTCCTCTGCACCCTCTCAATGACCCTCACCTCCTTCCGAAAGTGTTTTGACCTGAACTGGATGCAATTCTCCAGTTGTGGCCTCACTAGAGCATTATAAAGGTTCAGCATAACTTCCCAGTTTTTGTAGGCAGTGCCTCTATTTATGAAGCCCAAGATCTCGCATTTTTTGCTAATCTCATAGGTTTTGCTATTCCCATATTCTTTGCTACTGTTTCGAAGTACAGCCCCTGATGTAATGTAGGAACAGTGGCAGCCACTTTCTACAAGGCAAGATCCCAGGAACAGACAACGTGCAGATCCTGCTGAAGTTGTTGTTGAGTTTGTTGGTGTTTTTCCTGTTGAGGTTGTTGTTGAATTTGTTGCTGTTTTTCCTGCTGAAGTTGTTGTTGACTTTGTTGGTGTTTTTCTCCTGCTAAAGCTGTTGTTGGCATTGTTGGTGTTTTTCCTGTTGCAATTGTTGTTGAATTTGATGGTGTTTTTCCTGTTGAGGTTGTTGTTGAATTTGTTGGTGTTTTTATCCTGCTGCAGTTGTTGTTGAATTTGTTGGTGTTATGTCCTGTTGAAGTTGTTGTTGAATTTGTTGATGTTTTTCCTGTAATAAGTTGTTGTTGAATTTGTTGGTGTTTTTCCTGTTGAAGTTGTTTAGTTTGGAGTTTAGTTTACAGATACAGCACTGAAACAGGCCCTTTGGCCCACCAAGTCTGTGCCGACCATCAACCACCCATTTATACCAATCCTACACTAATTCCATATTCCTACCACATCCCCACCTGTCCCTGTATTTCGCTACCACCTACCTATACCACGGGTAATTTATAATGGCATGTGGGAGGAATCCGGAGAACCCAGAGGAAAGTACGCAGACACAGGGAGAACTTGCAAACTCCACACAGGCAGTACCCAGAATTGAACACGGGTCGCTGGAGCTATGAGGCTGCGGTGCTAACAATGAGGCCTCTGTGTCGCCCTTTTCATTGGTGCTTTTTTTTTCCTGTTGAAGTTATTGTTGAATTTGTTAGTGTTTTTTTCTGCTGCAGTTGATTTTGTATTTTTGGGGGGTTTTCTCCTCCAGGGGGACAGCAGAGGGCGAGCTAGGACCAGGGAACACATCAGACTTCACCAATATTGATTTAAAAAAATCGTTTACATTGTTCTGTAAAATTGTTTCCTTACTCTCTCTTGTCATGTCTGTTTCTCTGTCTCTGTTGGTCTTGTTATCTTTCCTCTCTCACACACACTCACTCTCATTCTCTTTCTTTATCCCTGTCTCTCTTTCCTTCTCTCATTTCCTCTCAGCTCTGTTGCTTTTTCTGTCTCTCACACACACACCCATTCTCATTCTCTCTCTTTATCTCACTCGCTTCTTTCCTTCCCCTCTCTTTCTCGCCTCTCATTTCCTCGCTTACTCTTGCTGTCTGTCTCTATTTCTCTCTCACACGCACTCAGTCTCATTCTGTCTCTCTCTCTCTAATTAATTCTGCCTAGCTCCTCTCATTTCCTGTCTCTGTGTCGCTCTGTCTCTGTCTCTCCCTGTCTGTCTCTACACCTCCTATTGCCTCATTCTCTCTATCTGTCACTAGTTCTCTCAATCTCTCTCTCTCTCTCTTTCCAACTAATTTTCCCTGAATCATTCCATCTCTCAGTGGCTTTGTTGATCTGTCTGTCTGTCTCTCTCTCTCTCTGTCTTTGCCTAACTCTACCTCTCCCTTGCCTCCTCTCAGTTGTTCTCTCTCTCTCATTCTCTCTTTATTTCTCCCTATGTGGGGTTCCCCGGGATGGCCTCTGCCTGTCCGGCTCTGTTCCCCTCTAAGGTTTTGTTGGTATGATGTGGTCAGAGGGTGCTCTGCAAGGAATACAACGCCAGTGACACTGGTTATTTGACCTATCTGCAGTTTCCACAGCAGCAGGGGCGGTTTGATCACACTGCTTATAACGAGCCTCCTCCTCTGAAAAGAATCTCAAAGTAGTTTGAGATCTGCTTTCCATATTCCTGCTTTCCACCTTTAAGACACAAAACACCACTGTCCCCATTTGGTCCCATTGTTGATGAAATTAATGTTCGTAATAGTTACTTTATGCATTGCTATACATAATCTCCTCGTCAACCAAATTGAAATAATTTACTGTTCCTTGATGTGAACAGCAGTTAGGATTATTCTGACCGAGTATCATCATTAAACATTACCAATTTTCTTTTTACTCAGATGCAGACTGAATTGGTTTGTATTCATCCTTCCGAGTTTGGTGCATTTATAGTTTTATCAATGTAATAAATCTGATTTATAATTGGGCTTAACCTGTGGAGCAAATATAAGTATGAATGTAGCAGCGTGACTGGAGAAGAATAATTTGTCTCCTTCTTACTCCCTCTCTTCTGCTTTTGCCTCTGTCCCTCCCTGTGGCCCCCTGTCGTTCTCTCCCCATTGATCTGCCATACTGTGTGAAGAATCTTGTTAGATGTTAGATGGTTCTCCAGTCCCCGGTGGTCAATGCTCTGGTTCCCGTGGAGGAACCCACGTTCCACAGAAGCATTGGGCAGGGAAACATGACTGAGTGTTGCTTGGACTGGTAATTGCAGATTGGTGACTGCCTGGAATGGATCAGATAGAGTGTACTTTCTGCATTGAACTACAGGAAAAGGATTGAAACCCAGCACAAGACTCAGGCCAACACTTTCACTCTGTCCTGGAAAAGCTCCCGAGTCCAAGACAACAGCACTTACTACTGTGGGGCTCACAAGGATACACACAGTGTACCTAGAATGCAAGGAAACACGGCAAAAACTTGGGAATTGTGTAATACACCTTACCCCAGTCTCTGGGGGTACGGTAGCATTGCTGTTATGTTACTGGGACTAGTAATCCTGAGGCTTCGGCCGAATGATCCAGAGCACAAGAGTTCAAATCCCACCACAGCAGCTGGGGGAATCTAACTAAGCAAACACCACCTTAAATATTCACTCCCTCCGCCACAGACGCACAGTGGCAGCAGTGTGTACCAGCTACACAATGCACTGCAGTAACGCACCAAGGCTCCTTCGACAGCACCTTCCAAACCCGCGACCTCAATCTAGAAGGACAAGTGCAGCAAACGCATGCCAACACCACCACCTGCAAGTTCCCCTCCAAGCCACACACCATCCTGACTTGGAACTGTATCGGCCGTTCCTTCACTGTCGCTGGGTCAAAATCCTGGAACTCCCTTCCTAACAGCACTGTGGGTGTGCCCACCTTACATGGACTGCAGTGGTTCAAGAAGGCAGCTCACCACCACCTTCTCAAGGGCGATTAGGGATGGGCAATAATTGCTGGCCTGGCCAGTGACTCCCACATCCAATGAAATAATAAAAGAATGTTTGCAGATGTCACTAAAATCTTTGCACGGGTTAAGACAGTAGAGGGGTCCTGTGGAATCCAAAGTGATTTCCCTGTGGCAGGGGATAAGGCCACACAATGGCAACTGGCATTAAATTTAGGCAAATGTTGTGTTATGTACGTTGATGGGGCCAAAAATGAATCCAAGTATCACTTGCAGGGAAGATACTGAATGAGGCCAGCAGAGAATTATTCTGGTCTGATCATTGAAGGGTGAACACTGATGTAAAGAGCCTGCAGTTAAAGTTAACGGGCTTTTAGATTGTGTTAATGGAATCATCATGAATCAAATGACTAGATTTCAGAATAACATGAGAAATCGGAGCAGGAGTAGACCATTCGGCCCGTCGATCCTACTCTGTCATTCAATTCCATCATGACTGATCCTCTAACTCAACTCCACTTTTCCACCCGCTCCCCATATCCCTTCAGTCCATCAGTCACCACATATCTGTCTATCCCAGCCTTAAATATATTCAATAATGGAGCATCCACCACCCCCGGGGGTAGGGAATTCCAAAGATTTACCACCCTTTGAGTGAAGAAACCTCTCCTTATCTCAGTCCCAAATGCTTGGCCCCTCATCCTTAGGCTATACTAGATTCCCCAGCCAGGGGAAACAACTTCTCAGTGTCTACCCAGTCAAGCACCTTCAGAATCTTGTATGTTTCACTGAGATCACCTTTCATTCTTCTAAACTCCATAGACTACAGGCCCTCTCATATTAGGACAAACCTTTCATCCCAGGAAACAATGGAGTGACCCTTCGCTGTACTGCCACCAAGGCAAGTGTAGCCTTCCTCGGATGTGGAGACCAAAACTGCGTACAGTAAGGCAGATGTGATCTTACCAAAGCACTGGCCAATTGTAACAAGACTTCCTTATTCCTGTACTCCAATCCCACTTGCAATAAAGGCCAACAGGCCATTTGCCTTGCTAATTTCTTGCTGCACCTGCATGTGAAGTTACTGTGTTTCATGTAGGGGGACACCCAATTTTCTCTGAACAGCAACATCGAGAAGATTCACGCCTTGTAAAAAGTTATATTCTTGCAACCAAAGTGAACAACCTCAATTTTCCCCACATTATACTCCATCTGCCAATCACTTATTTTGAAATTATGCTGCCTAGTTCTAGATTCGCCCACCAGGGGGAAACATCCTCTCGGTTTCCACGCTGTCAATCCCCCTTAAAATATGACATGTTTCGATAAGATCACCTCTCATTCTTCTAAACTCCAGTGGGTATCGGCTCAAACTGCTCAACATTTCCTCATAAGACAATTATTCAGACCAAAACAGTCCACATTACTCCAGACTCGCCAACTTTAAGGGCATTTAAGTGGTCATTGGATAGACATATGGATGTAAATGGAATAGTGTAGGTCAGATGATCGGCGCAACATCGAGGGCCGAAGGGCCTGTACTGCGCTGTAATATTCTAATTCTAATTCTAACTAAGGCCCTGTACAGCTGTAGCAACACTTCCCTACTTTTGAATTCGATTCCCCTTGCAATAAACAACAACATTTCATTTGCCTTCCTAATCACGCGCTGTAACTACATGCTGACTTTTTGTGATTCACGTACCAGGACACCCAGATCCCTCTGTACTGTGGAGTCCTGCAGTGTCTCTCTATTTAAATAATATTCTGAATTCCCATTCTTCCTGCCAAATTGGGCAAGCTCACATTTGCCCACAGTATACTCCATCTGCCAATTTTTTGCCCAACTCACTTAACCTATCTATAACCCTCTGCAGACTCTTTGTACCCTCCTCACAATTTGTTTTCCTACCTAACTTTCGCATGGACAGCCAATCAAAAAATAAGGCAATATTCCATCGAAGGAAAGGTGGGAATGTTGGGAAGGGAAGAGGGAAAGTCGGGCTAAGGGGCTTGCAGCAATCTGCATAAATAACAGCAATGTTGCCGACGGAAGTGCTCCTCATTTGTTCACTCTGCTGACAGGCGTGGTCGAGGTACAGGATGGGCGGCCAATCATTCCACTCTCTTCATCACAAGTGGTGGCATTTCCATTTACCAGGCGCTGGCTTGTTGCTCAGTAAGGGCTGCCTCTCTGCTTCTGAGAAGGGCGATGGCACTCTCAGCTAAAAACATCTCAATCTTGGTCATCTTATTGCTTGGACATTGGATTTGGTGTAAGTACTATCCCTTCAGCAGGTGGAAGTAGATTCAATAGTAATCTCCCAAATGGCTATTGGATCAGGGCTTGGAGCAGGGAAATTGGGAGGGCAATGGGGTAGGAGCAGGGGCAAGTGCGACTAACTCGATAGCTCTTTCAAACAGCAGATACGATGGGCAGAACGGCCTCTTTCTATTCTGTTAGATTTTATGATTTATGCTACCATTTTCCTTCCATGATTCTGAATTACTTTCTTTTATGGAATGTGTTCCAGGGGTTCAGTCTGCACCCACTGTGATCCAGACTCCAGCTGCGGCTTCTATTCGACCGGGGAAGCCCCTCGCCCTCGGCTGCAGCTTGGAGGGAGCCAGCATGGGCAGCTACACCATGCACTGGTACAGGCAGGAGGGGAAGGCAGTAAAGTGGATGTGCAATGAGCACGGCAGCTGTGGGCCAGGCTTTGAGAAGCGGTTCACTGTGCAACAAGACTCTGCAAGCAACCGATTCTCCCTGCAGCTGGTCGACCCCCAGCCGACAGACACTGCGACCTACTACTGTGCAGCGAGTATGGGCACAGCGATACAACCCTGCGGCAGAGTGAGACAAAAACATCCTCACTCTCCCAACCTGCCCCTAAAACACCCACCTGTGAGAAGCATCGTCTGGAAAGCTCAGCAAACCATCGAGCCCCTGTGTATCCCTATTGGTGACCTTTGCAACACCATGTCATCTGAAAACACTTTACAGTCAGTTAGCCAGAAAGTCATACAGCCAGTATGGTACAGAAGGAGGCCATTCGGCCCATCGAGTCCATGCAATCCTGTCAAGCCCATTCCCCCTCTCTATCCCTGCGGCCCAGCAAGATTATCTCCTTCAGGTATCCATTCAATTTCCTTTTGAAATCATTCATTGTCTCCACTTCCAACACCCTGGTAGGCAGTCAATTCCCTGTTGTTACCACTCACTGTGTATAGAGGTTCTTCCTCAAATACCCCAGTATCTATTGTCCAGAATCATCAATCTTTGACCAATAGTCCTTGCACCATCCACTAATGGGAACAGGTTTACTCTGTCTACCTCAACTAACACTGTCACAATCTTGTTTCCTCTATCAGATCTCCTCTCAATTGCCTTTGCACCAAGGTAAACAACCCCAGATTCTCCAAAATAACCATGTAACATCCCTGGAACCATTCTGGTAAAATCTCCTCTGCACCCTGTCATGGACACTCACATCCTTCCTGAAGTGTGGTGACCAGAACTGAACGCAAACTTCCAGTTACAGCCTAACCAGAGCTTTGGAAATGTTCATCATAGCTTCCCAGCGCTTGTGCTCCATGCTTCCATTTATAAAGCCCAAGAACCCGAGTGCTTTACTAATCCCATATTCGTTGCTAGTACTTCTTCAAAGTGCAGCCACTGTTGCAAGATAGGAACAGTGGCAGCCAGTTTCTACAAAGCAAGATCCATCAAACAGGCAATAATGTCCAGATCATCTGTGGTTATTGTCGGAGCAATTTTGATTGGAGGATAATCATTGCTGAGGATTGCCCCCTCTGACTGTGCAGTTCTGCCCTTCTGGACATCAGAGGTTGTCCTCTGCACAGTCCCAGGATGTCACCAAAACAAAACCCAATACTAGCCAATGAAATGTTTCTCATTTGTTCAACACATTGACCTGTGTAGTCTAAGCACATGCTTTGTTGTTGGATCATTATGCATAGTTCCTTACATCCGGTGGCATCTGTGCCGAGGAGGACAATATTATTGGTAGCAAATTGGCCCCCTCTAACACTGCATCACAGGAGTAAAACAGCAACAAATTCAAGAAAAATACCAACAAATTCAACAACAACTTCAACAGGTGAAAAGCACCAACAAATTCAACAACTTCAGCAGGAAAAAAAAAATCAACGATTACAACAACAACTTCAGCAGGAGAAAAACACACAAATTCAACAACATTAGCGGGAAAAAAAATTCAACATATACAACAACAACTTCAGCAGGAGAAAAACACCAAAACATTCAACAACAAAGTCAGCAGGGATTAAAGAACACCAACAAATTCAACAACAACTACAGCAGGGAAAAAAAAAAATCAATGAATACAACAACAACTTCAGCAGGAGAAAAACACCAAAAAATTCAACAACAAAGTCAGCAGGCAGTAAAGAACACCAACAGATTCAACAACAACATCAGCAGGAAAAAACATCAACGAATACAACAACAACTTCAGCAACAGTTAAAAAGCCCCACAATTCAACAACAACTTCAGCAGTAGAAAAACACCAACAAATTCAACAATAACTTCAGCAGGAGAAAAACACCAACAAATACAACAACAACTTCAGCTGCAGTAAAACAAAACCCAACAAATCCAACAATAACTTCAGCAGGAGAGAAAAACACCAAAAATCCAACAACAACTTCAGTCGGAAGAAAGCACCAACAAATTCAACAACAACTTCAGTCAGAAGAAGGCACCAACTAATTCAACAACAACTTCAGTCAGAAGAAGGCACCAAGAAGTTCACCAACAACTTCAGTCGGAAGAAGACACCAACAAATTCAACAACATCTTCAGCAGGAGAACAACACCAACATTTAGGGGTGTTGAAAGGGATTGGTGAAGTAGGTGGAAATAACACAGCCGGCACATGAGCATTTTGTGGGAGTTTAGGATGGAGGGTTGCTCGGGAGTGTTAATGAGGGTTGCTGGATGGGAGCTCAGCCAAGTAACTGTGCATGTATCGCTTGCATGGAGGAGGCTGGGGTTAGCTACAGAGCAGTGAGGGGAAAGATTGAAACAGACCAGATGATGTGTCTGGGGGTGAGGACAGGCCATGCAGTGTACACACACCCGTGTTGAGGCCTCTATTCAATTATATTTCTCAATCTCTCTATCTGCTTTCATTCACAGGATGTGGTTGTGACACTGTTATGCAGAATTCAGTGCCCACCACCTCACCGTCCTTGAGAAGATGGCGATGAGCCAACCCCCATTGCTGTCTGTTCCCGTCACAGCTTTTGTACGACCGACTGTCTTGCCCGGCCAATGCAGAGGGCCTTTTAAGAATCAACCATATTGTTGTGGGACTGGAGTCACCTCTTAGGCCAGACCGGATAAGGATGGCAGGTTTCTTTATCTCAGTGACGATGAGTTTTTTGTCCAATACTGTAGGTTAATGTTCACCATGACTGAGAGCAGCTTTTCATCAATTCCAGCTTTATCTAATGAAGGGAATTGAAATAATCCAGCATGCTGGGATTTGAATTCACATCTCCAGGTTATTAGCCCAGGCCTTTACATTAATAGCCCAGGAACATAACACTTTGCTACCTTACCCTTTAACCTACTGTTTTGCCTCAGGCCTAGGAGTGGAAAAATACAAATGTGTGCAGGGCAAACCCACAGAACAGGCTGTTTTTTTTTCTTGCTGCATCCGTGAACATGTTGAAACATTTACAGCTGCACTCTGATAACCACACATCCTGACGGTGCCTTTCCTGTCTCTGTGTCTCTCTGTACAATGCGATTCTGTTGCTGTGTTGTGCTGACAAAGTCCTTCCACATGAGTATGCGAAGGAAACAGCGCAGAGGAATTTGCAGGTGGTTATGGCGACAAATTGAATTGACAGGAGAGATAGGAGGAGTTGCACTAGCTGGGTTGATCTTGCAGAGAGCTGGCATGGACTCGATGGGATGAATGGCCTCCTTCTGTACTGTAACCAGTCTCTGATTCTATGATCGATTCCCTGTGGTCGGAGAATCTGAAAATATCTTTGATCAGTTAATCAAGTGTGAAGGAAATGCAGCACCCAACATGTTTACATTGCTTGTTCTTTATTCCCTCGGGTAGAGAAGATTAAATGGTGATTTGACTGAGGTGTTTAAAATGATTGAATGGGTTGATCGGCGAGATGGAGATAAACTGCTTCCTCTTGTTGGGGGCGGGGCACGGGGGTAGAACAAGGTGGTCTAAACCCAAAATTCGAGCCAGGCTATTCAGGAGTGAAGTCAGGAAGTACTTCTTCACACAAAGGGGAGTGGACATCTGTATCCCGTGCGCAGATTAGTGCTTGGAAGGTAAATAAAATGTATTCATTTTGTACAAATGGTGTGATAGTGAATCCTTCAGAACAACAGTACTTTATTTTTAAGACTGGCAGCTAAACTATAAAAGCACGTGTTAGAGTGATATTTACCCCATACATGACAGTATTGTTGTTCATTACACCTCTGGATTTATCAGAATGTCTATTGCACCATCTATCTCTCTGTATCTCCCTTTCTCTGGATCTATCTATCTATGAATCTGCATATCTATCTTCATATCTATCTATCTCTCCGTCCATTTATCTGTCTCTCGATGCATCACTGTATCTATCTGTCTATCTATGTTATCCAATTATCTGTATATCTGCCTATTTCATTACCTATCTATATAGAATCTCTATCTATCAATATTTATTTACATATCTCTTTCTCTCTGTCTAACGATATATGTACCTCTATGTCTGTCCCTCCCACTCTCCCTTTCTCTCTGTCTCTCTTTCTCTCTCTCCCTGTCCTCTGAGCTCCTTCACGTCTGTTGTCCATGTATAGATTGTTGCTGTTTTTCTCCCTCTGTCTGTGTGCTTCCCTCTCTCTCTTACTCTCTCTCTCTGTCTCTGCTTCTCTCCTTTTTTCTCACTCTATATCATTCTATGTCTTTCTCTGAGTCTCTCTCTCTCTCTCTGTGCATCTCTCCCTCTCCCACCTCTCCCTTTTTACAATGAAACACGGGACATTTCGGGCACACAGGAGATCGTTCGGCCCATTGTGCCTGTCCCCTCATCGTGGCCGATGTCCAATTTAAATCTTGTCCCTGGGGGTATCTCTATCTTTCTCTCTCTCTCTCTCTCTCTCTCTGTTTTACAGATGTAGGGGCCGTGCTGAACCAACAGTCTCCCGCTTCCATATCCCATTCCCCAGGCTGTCCAGTCAATATCCAGTGTATTTACACAGAAGCAGTAGCTGGCTCCGCATTCTACCGGTACTGGTGGTATCTGGACCATAAGCCCGAGAACCTTTTCTATTCCACCTCTGCCGGAACGGTCATTCCCTCCGGTGAGGTGGACGGTTTCACCGCCAGGAGACCCGACAACACCCATTTTCACCTGGAGTCCTCCAGCCTGTGGGCGAATCAATCAGCCGTGTATTACTGTGCCTGGAGTCAGCACAGTGACTCAGAAAGGCGCCGGAGTTCAGCAAAAACTCTAAAGGAGGAGGAAAGCACTTGTGGGAGATAAACCTGTCTGTCTATCTCAGTGTCTTTCTGTCTCTCGGACTATCTGCGAGTTTCTGTGTCTCTTTGTGCGTCTCTGCATCTATCTATCTGTCTATCTGTCTATCGATCTGTATCTATCTATGTCTATCTATCTTTCTATCTATCTATGTGTCTATCAATCTATCTATAAATCTATCTGTGTCTATCTATCTTTGTGTTTGCCTGTCTGTCTGTCTGTCTCTCTGTCTCTATCTATCTATCTGTATCTATCAATCCATCTGTATCTATCTATCTATCTATCTATCTATCCATCTGTATCTATCTATTTATCGATCTAGCTGTCCATTTATGGTTATTTGCACCATTTATCTATCTATTTATCTCGATCATATATATATATTTGTCATCTCTGTCTCTCACAGTTTCATCTTCTTGCTCTCCTTCGACACAGAGTACAACAATACATTATGAATTATTAAAAATGCTGCAGCAATGTGCTCAGATCCTTCTCGTTAAGGCAGCCTCTACCTGTAAAAAACAGATTCCGAGGTGGGGTAAGTGGGTTCATGGTCCTGTTGAATGAGCTGTCGGTGGTTTATGACAAGAGTTACACATAGCTCCCTGTTGTACATGTCCCCAATGATTCATGCAATGCAAAAGTGAGACACCTCCCCAGATAGGTCTCTCACTGGAACACCTGTCTCCTGACGGCGGTTTGAGCATCTGTTTAAAACAGTTAACCCACTTCTTCATGACATTGTCGCTTTTCAAAGTATCTAAGATTTCACCCCAATGTAAAACATAACCCTTGAATTGTCGTTTAGCCCAGGGGAAATAAATCTTTATCTGCCTAATACAAAGAAGCAACTTGATGTGTCTTATATATTTATAAAATCATACAGCAGAGCCGAGGCCATTCAGCCCATCGAGCCTGGCCCAGCTGTTCGAAAGAGCTACCCTATACAACACCAATCAGACACAAGCAACGAGAGCCAGATACAAACGGGAAGCATTTCCTTATTCAAGCTCCTTCCGACCAGGGGGTGTTATTATTCTGTCATACCAGAAGTGAGGGGTCAGAAGGAAACCCTGTTTCCAGTGCTGTCATTTCCGCTCTCTGCTTTATCTTCAGCCGCCTGATATTGATTCATGAACAGATTCAGCCCCCAGTCTGCAGGATGCAGTTAGTCAAACTCTTCCTAATCGTCTGTTCTCTTCTTCCATGTAGGTATTCATTGTTCATAAAGATACCTCTGCTAAAATACATGCTGTGTTTTCATTCACTACTAACTTCTATCAAACTAGATTGATAAAACATCATTGCAGTCGATTTTCTGTCATTTCTTAAACTACATACTTTACTTTCACTGTAAATAATATTTACTTAATGAAATTGTTGACTGAATGAAAGTTACTTATATATTCGTGACGCTACTACAGCTATCTTTAACCGATAAGTTTGCCCTCATTCTGGGTTAATTTTTCTCTCTCATATCACTTGCTCCATTATTTTTCAGTCACGATATCTATCTGTTTATTATCTATATATCTACAAATATATCATTTAACTATTTATTGTCTGCCTATATAGTTATCTAGTATTATCTACTTATCTGTTTGGATAGTTATAGTTGGTTATCATATGTCACAATATGTTCCAAACTTTTTTAACTATTCTCCTTATTTCTCAAGGCAAAACTTTAGCAGAGGTGATACACCAGTGGCCAACTCTGGTGGCAGTGAAGGGAGGCGAACCAGCAGAATTAAACTGTTACCAGAATGACAGTAGTAAGAGCATTATGATGTGGTATCGGCAGTATGCCGGGCAGGAGCTCACCCTAATGGGCTATTCTTACACTGGAAGCTCACCCACGTACGAAGGAAAATTTGAAGAGGAGGTGAAGATTTTAAGGCCCGAGGACAAACGATGCAGCCTGAGGGTCCTCAAGGTTAAGGCTGCGGATGCGGCGGTGTATTACTGTGCAGCCAGTGAGCACAGCGCTGCAGACTGCCTTAGTGCCAGTACAAAAACCAACAGGGTGAACAAAACAACTGACTGACATACAGGAGCAGTGACAATGGTTAATGTCTCTCCCTGCCTCACCGGCCGTTTTCCAAGCTGGTGATTCCCGGATTCCAGAACCTTCATCAAGGGCTGAATGACAGGGAATGACAGAAGGTATGAGGAAGAGAGAGAAGGAAAGAAAGAGATGTGCCTCAGATCCCCTGCAAAATTTCAAAGTCCTCGTCTACACTGTTTAATTTCTGGCACTGAGTATGTTAAAACTGAGTCACAGTCACTTCCTATACTTGATTAATTAGAAGTTTAATTAATGATCTAAATAAGACAGATAGTTTACATCGCCATTGTGAAGTGATGGATAGAGTATCAATCATCTACAAGGCACAAGGTAGGAGTGTGATGGAATACTGTCCACCTGCCTGGATGGATGCAGCTCCAACAACACTCAGGAAGCTCAACACCATCCAGGACAAAGCAGCCCGGTTGTTCAGTACCCCATCTAGCACCTTCAACACTCACTCCCTTCACCACAGTGGCAGCAGTGTGTTCCATCTCCAAGATGCACTACAGCAACGCATCGAGTGTCCTTAGACAGCACCTTCCAAGCCCACCAACTCTACCACCAGATGGACAAGGGCAGTAGACTCATGGGAACACCACCACCTGCAAGTTCCCCTCCAAGCAACACACCATCCTGACTTGGAACTATATCGCCGTTTCTTCACTGTCACTGGGTAAAAATCATGGAACTCCCTTCCTAACAGCACTGTGGGTGTACCTACCCTACATGGACTGCAGTGTTTCAAGAAAGCAGCTCATCACCACCTTCTCAAGGGCAAACAATTGCTGGTCTTGCGAAAGAAATTCACGTCCCATGAACGAATAAGAAAAAACAATTATATCAGGTCTTCCAGGACTTCAAGACGCCCCAAAACAGTTAACAGCCAATTAAGAACTGGAAAATGATAGTCAGATCCTCTGCAACTTCTTCTCTTGCTTTGATTTTTTAAAATTCATTCTGGGGAGCTGGGTCCCTCTGAGAAGGCCAGTAGTTATTCAACATCACTCATTGCCCTGGAGAAGGTGTGTGTTGCCTTGTAGATAACTGAAGGATTTGCTAGGTAATTTCAGATAGCAGTGTACTTAAAACACGGAAGCCAACTGGTGTACAGTACCATGCCATAGGCAGCATAGACAGGCAGATAGATAGCTAGGAAGGCAGACAGGCAGACATTAGATAGATAGATAGATAGATAGATAGATAGATAGATAGATAGATAGATAGATAGATAGATAGATAGACAGACAGACAGTCAGGCAGATAGATAGATAGAAATACAGATGTGTAGACAGATTGATAGATAGACAGACAGATTGGTAGACAGATAGATGGACAAATAGTCAAATAGATTGTTAGACAGACAGATATGCAGATAGGTCGATATGAAGACAGACAGACAAAAGATAGGTAGATATGAAGACAGACAGATGGATTCATACAGATAGAAAGACAAATTGACACAGATAGACAGACAGACACACAGCCATGCAGCTGGATAGATAGAGATAAAGATAGACAGATAGCTACAGAGATAGATAGATAGCTATATAGATAAACAGACAGAGATCTTTTTCTCCCTTTCTCCATCTATCTCTATCACTGCCTCTCTTTTACTCTATCTGTTTTTCACCATATCATCCTCTCTGATTCTGTCTCGCACTATGTCTCTCGCTCATTCCTTGGCACTTTCACACACACTCTATCACTCCAATAGAATCATAGAAAGTTTAAGGAACAGCAAGAGGCCACTTGGCCCATCGTGTCGGTGGCGGCCGAAAAACAATCCACCTATTCATATCACACCTTCCAGCATTTGGTCCATAGCCCTGCAGATTACGGCACTTGAGGTGCATATCCAGACTCCTTTGAATGAGTTGAGAGTGTCTGCCTCAACTACCCTTTCAGGCTTTGAGTACCTGACACCCACTACCCTCTAAGGCTTTCCTTATCTCCCCTCTAATTCTTCTACCAATCACATTATATCTCTTCCCCCTCGTCACTGATCTCTCTGCCAAGATGAATAGACCCTTCACCTCCACTCTATCCAGGCCCCTTCAATATTTTGCACATTTCAAACAGACCTCCCCTCAGCTTTCTCTGTTCCAAGGAGAACAACCCCAGCCTATCCAATCTTTCCGCATAGCTCCATTTTCCAGTTCTGGCAACATCCTCGTAAATCCCCTCTGTACCCTCTCTAGTGCAATTACATTCTTTCTGCAATGAGGTGACCAGAACTGCACACAGTACTCAAGTTGTGGCCCAACCAATGAGTGATACAGTTCCAGCATAACCTCCCTGCTCTTGTATTCTGTACCTCAGCTAATAAAGGAACGGATTCCATATGCCTTCTTAACCACCTTATCGACCTGTCCTGCTACCTTCAGTGATCTGTAGACATTCACTCCAAGGTCCCTCACTTCCTCTGCACTTCTCAGTATTTTCCCATTAATCGTGTATTCCTTTGCCTTGTTTGACCACCCCAAATGCATCACCTCACACCTCTCCAAGTTGGATTCCATTTGCCACTCTTCTGCCCATCTGACAAGACCATCAATATCTTCCTGCAGCCTACACCAATCCTCCATGCGATCTACCACACGGCTAATCCTTGTGTTGTCTACATACATTTGGATTATGCCCCCCTACATTTACATCCAAATCGTTAATAAATACCACAAAAAGCAGGGAACCCAATACTGAGCCCTGTGCAACGCCACTGCAAACAGCCCTCCAGTCGCTAAAACAACCATCAACAATTACCCTTTGTTTCCTGCCACTGAGCCAATTTTGTATCCACCTTGCTGCATTTCCCTGGATCCCATGGGATTTTGTTTTTTTTAACCAGTCTGCCATGTGCAGCCTTTTCAAAAGCCTTGCTAAAATCCAGGTAGACCACGTCAACTGCACTACCCTCATCTATCTTCCTTGTTACTTCTTCAAAAAATTCGATCGAATTGATCAAACAAGTTCATCCCTTATCAAATCTATGCTGACTATCCTGGATTAATCTGTGCCTTTCTAAGTGACAGTTTATCCTGTCTCCCAGAATAGATTGCAATAATTTGCTCACTACTGAGGTCAGACTGACTGGCCTGTAATTAGTCAGTCTATCCTTCTCTCCCTTTTTAGACGGAGACACAACGTTAACAATTCTCCAATCCTCCGGCACCACACCTGTAATCAGTGAGGACTGCAAAAAGATGGTCAGATCCTCTGCTATATCTTCTCTTGCTTCTTTTTGCAGCCTAGGATTCATTTCATCCTGCCCTGGTGATTTATCAACTTTCATGGATGCTAATCCCATTAATGATTCCTCCCTCAGCTTCGCTCCCTTAAATCCAGAGCAACCAGCAGAAAGTGTCTTAGATCCGCCGCAAACATGCCATTCAATTTCATCGACGTTTACTATTTTCCTTCTGTCGCTGAGTATGTTTAAATTCTGGCACAATTACTGTTTTACATTTGATCAACTGCTTAATGAGCTCAACAAGACTGTGCGGCGGTGACTTGTGAAATCAGCAATCAATTATTGAATATAAGATAGTGAACTCATTAATCTGTTCAACCTTTTTTGGCAACAAAATTGTGAAGAATATACTGTTAACCATATAATATCTACACCCACTTCTACTCATGTAGATTTCACTATTCTGCTTTACATCTGTACAGATACTGGAAGGAAATTAGGACAAAGACTGAATTTGTATCGTTAATTCTGCGGGTAATAATCCTCTGCAGGAGAGGATGAAACACTGAGAAGGAGGATGAATTTCGGGAAGTGACTTGAAGAAGCCCACAGCATGGGTTTCACTGGGAAAGTAACAAACACAGCTTGTTGCAGTTGCGCCATGCTGCCACTGGTCGGCGCAGTGGCTCCACTATATTTCGCGCCACCACAGGCTTTGGCGCCGCTGATCAATGAGTCAATTCCTCTGCTTCTGCAATCTTTTCACTTTAAAGGCTAAACGCAGTTCGAGTTCCACTTTACAGTGATGTTATATGAGCCGCCTCCGAGGCCATCGAACTATCCACCTTCTTTTCCTCCACTACTGATTTTAATTTGCAAAAGGATGTGAATAATCGCCTGTTCTGCACCATAACCTCTGGAGTCACCCAAAGCAGCTATCGTTGCACCGCCCCTTGTTTTTTTCACCTACCCTCTCCAACACCTCGCTACCTTCAGAATTCCCCTCGCCTCGGCATGAAAGCAAGCTCACAAAGGCTTGTGAAGATATTTGCAGCAGAGTAGAAAGTGGGGTGCAAGGGGGTGGGGGGGGAATGGAGAGAAGAAACAAGTGGAAAGGGGCGGAAGGAAGCAAACAAAAGAATGGGGGACAACTTAAAAAGTAGGGGCGGGGAACATCTCAATGACGTTCTGCACTAGGGGAACTACAACTGCCTCTCACCCTTAAACCAGAGTAACCAACTGAAAGTGTCTCAGATCTGCACCAAACATCCCTTTCAACTTCACCACCTTTGCTATTTTCCTTCTGGCGCTGAGTAGGTTAAAATTGTGTCCCAATCACACTTCTACATTTGATCAACTGATTCATGATCTCAATAAAACTGTGAAATCAGCAATCAATCATTTGATAGAAGATAGTGAAGTCTTTAACCTGTTCCCTAGTTTGGGTGCCCAAGTGTTACTAATATGATGTTAACACTTTAATAATTCCACCCACTTGCAAGCATGTAGATTCCATTAGTTTATTTCACAGTTTTATAGATCCAGGTTCTCGTAGGAAATTCGGTCAAAGACCCAATTTCCTAAATTTCCTAAAACAAAAACCCTCACAACAGGCTGGGCTCAGACTGGGCTAATGTGACAGGGGGAAGCAGAGAGACACACTGAGAATACTATAAGATGGTGGAACTGATTGATAGGGTAGATTTACAGAGGAAGTTTCCACAAAGTCAATCCCATCACATACCGATTCGATACAGCATTAAGCCTATCACGCATTGATTAGGTACAGAGGCAAACCCATCACCGAGCAATAAGGTGCAGAGTAAAATCTCCCATTCACTGGTTAGATCAGGATGACAGACAAACAGTGTAACTCCCCTTTCCTCCCCTCACATCACTGCTATCTCAGAGGGATCCTCTGAGTTGCAGCAGTGTTAAAGTAACTCCAGACCCTGCCATCAATGGGAGGACACAGCCCGGCCGATTACTCAGGTCCTGGTTTAACCCCGCCCCAGATAAGTTCAGTCCCCTTGTGGGAGACAATGAACAAGTACAAAGAGATTTGCTCCTCCCATACGACCATTTAACAGTGGGGAGGAGGGGACAGTAAATCCCACTCAGAACATTGAGAGATTCCGCAATAAAACAGCTCAGTGATTTCACACAATGAACACATGGATCTGTCTCCCTCCAGAGATGACTGTGTCTCACCTCTGGGTTGTGTTGCTGGTGTTAAGGGGTAAGGTGGAACTGAACTGGGAGATGTCAGTGATCCTCACTGATCCTTCCCCGAATGTCCCCTTTGGGGTTTAACCCCCTTCGAGGTTTATTAACACCGTTTGGCTGTGTAGATTCTCTCTGCATCGGTTTATATATCATTCGGTCTATCTCTCTCTTTTTCTTCCTCTCTTTGTCACACTTTCTCTCTCCCCATCCTCTTTTTTCTTTCTTTTTCTAGTCTGACTCTCCTTTTGTCCGTTTCTCACTCTCTCTGTCCTTGTCTGCTTTCTTCTCTCTCTCTCTCTCTTTCTCTCACTCTTTACCTTTCTTTGTCCTATCGATTACCCTTGGTTTTACTTTTAACTTTCTGTCATGCTCTCTCTCTCTCTTTCTGCATGTCTCATTTTCTCTCACTCACTCTTTCTCCCTCTCTATTTTTCTGTCTTTATAACACGAATCTCTCTCTCTCTGTCTCTCTCTCACACATACTCCCACCTCTCCATTCCTTTGCCCCTTCATGGTGTATCATTCTTAACACCTCTCTTCTCACTTTGTGTTTTACAGATGTAGGAGCCGTGCTGATCCAACAGATTCCCCCTTCTATATCCCATTCCCCAGGATCTCCAGTCAGCATCGAGTGCATTTGCACTGAAGCAGCAGCTAACTCGTATTTCTACTGGTACCGATGGCACCCTGACAGTGAGCCTCAGGACCTTTTCTATTCTGACTACATCGACATGGTCACCCCCTCCGGTGAGGTGGACGGTTTCACCGCCAGGAGACCTGACAGCACTCACTTTTACCTGGAGTCCTCCGGCCTGTGGGAGAATCACTCAGCCGTGTATTACTGTGCCTGGAGTTTACACAGTGACTCAGAGAAATACAGCAGTTCAACAAAAACCCCAAAGGAGACAGGAATTAACTGTGGCAGAGTGATCTGTCTCTCTGTCTGCCTATGAGTCTGTCTGTCTCCTTGCATGTTTCTTTATCAATCTGTCTATCTAAACACACAACTGTCTGTCTGCATCTGTACATACATTTCACGCATCCACCTGTCTGCAACCTGTCTATCGATCTATCATCCACTAACCTCCCTGCCTCTATTCTTTACTTCATGACGTTAAATAAATGACATACCATTCACATCGATTAGTCGACCTACTCTCTGTAAATGTAGAAGAGTTCAACTCATTTTGAGTTATCAATAATGCCATGTCAATGATTGTCTCGCCTCTCTCTTCACTGCTGCCTCTATAAATTAACAAGTGCATGAGAAGAGGGGTGAAAAGGGGGTTTAAAGGGCAGAGCTGAAAGGGTGGAAGGAGGAGTGTGGGGAGCCGTTATGCTGTCTGAGGGAAAGGATTGGGACAAATCCCCTTCTCCAACACCTCGATACCTTCAGAGATCACCTGGCTTCGGTGTGAAAGCAAGCTCACAAAGAGATAGGAATGAGGATATTTACAGCGGAGCAGAAAGTGACGAGGGGGGAGGCAAGGGGAGAGAATAAAGAGGGAAACGGTGGCATAAAGAAGCAAGCAAAAGAATGGGGGACAACTTCAAGGTAGGGGCGGGGATCATTGCCTTGAGATAACTTCCTCTTATGACGATCCGCTCTGCCAACACCTCATCTCTCTCCCTCCCTTAAAACCCAGAGTAACCTGCAGAAAGTCTCTCAGATCCACAGCAAACATGCCTTTCAGTTTCATCCTCTTTGCTATTTCCATTCTGGCGCTGAGTAGGTGAAAATTCTGTCCCAATCACTCTTCTACATTTGATAATTGAAAGGGATGATTAATGATCTCAATATAACTGAGCGGCGGTGACTTGTTAAATCAGTAATCGATTATTTCATATCAGACAGTGAACTCATTAATCTGTCCCCGAGTTTGGGAAGACAAGTGTTATTAATATGATGTTAACACTTTAATGATTGCACCCACTTGCAAACTTGTCGATTCCACAATTCTATTTTACAGTTGTAAAGATCCAGGTGCTTGCAGGAAATTAGGACACAGACTGAATTTCCGTCGTTAATTCGGTGCAACACCGACGTCCGTCGTCGCAATAGTAACTCCATCGATACCAGTTCATTCCCTCTAATTTCTCTTTCTAGGTGTTTGCCGGGGTGATGTGATACATCAATGGCCTCAGTCACTGGCTGTTAAACAACCAGGACCCGTGGAAATGAACTGTCTGCAGAAAGGAAAGATTCGCGACTACATGTACTGGTATCGTCAGTCCCCCAGCAGAGGATTCCTCTCAATGGGCTCTGTTTACCTAGGCAGTGAAGCTCAGTATGAAGATGGCTTTAAGAGCGGGTTTGTTATTACCAGCACTCTGGACAATAAGAAATCCACTCTGACGATCGAGAGTGTGAACGCCACGGACGAGGCGGTGTATTTCTGTGCAGCTGCTGATGGGACACAGCGGTTCAGAGTCATTGGCCGCCTTGACAAAAACCCTCACACGTCTCCCTTCAAACGGGTGCATTTCACCCAGCATTCGGTGAAGAGCAGCCCTGGCTGATCGGATGCGGATCTGCACCTGTTCAGTGCCCGTTCGAGTGGCAGAACGCCCATGTTCTAACTCCCCACAACCTCCAGACAGACAACACACACTGTCTGTGCCCGCACCTGAATAATGGCCCTTTGAAATACAATTCAACCCGAACCTCAGATAGACCACACCTGGACAATTGTGCATACTGTGCACAATTCTCAGCTCGATATGCCTTGTGTAGACGACGCCTTAAGTGCTGAGGACAGTTCAGACTTCCAAATACCTTACTTAGAGCGCTTCTGGAGCCCTGTGTACAGTTCTGGTCTTCATCGACCTTGGGTGGACCAAATCTGCAGTGCTGTGCACAGTGCTGGTCTCCATATTACACAGAGAGGTAATGAGCAGAAGTGCAAAAATGATTTACAAGAATGATACCAGAGCACAAAGGTTATAACTATCAGGAAAGATTGAAAAGTCTGGGATTCTTTTCCCCAGTCAAGAGAAGGCTGAGGGGTGACCTGATAGAGGTGTTCAAGATTATGAAGGAATATGATAGGGTAGAGGTGCGATGATGCCTGCACTTGTAGGAAATGCCAGGAATACATCATACTCACTAATAACTCCAAGAAATGAATTTACACAGAGTAGTGAGAATGTGGAATTCGGTAGCACACAGAAAAAAATGATGTGTATAACCAGATATATGTAAATGGATGCTGGATGAAAAAATTGGGGAGCAGGAAATAGCACGTCATACTGATAGGGCTGGATGAAGACATTGTTTATGTTCTTTCATCAGATGTGGGAATAAAATGTGAGAATAAGCTAACCAGCAATATAAATACAGATGGTGGGAGCTTTTACATAAAAAGCAAGAGAGTAGCTGAAGCTGGCGTTGGTTCCTTAGAGGTAAAGACAGGAAAAATCATCATGAGGAATGGGGAAATGGCAGGGGTATTGAACTAATATTTTGTGCCTGTCTTCACAGTAGAAGACACAAGTTCCAGACCAGAAATAGGCAGCAATCTGGGGGCTACAAAGAGTGAGGAAATTAAGGATATTCATATCAATTGAGAAAAATTCTTGGAGAAACTCGAGGGATTAAAATCTGACAAGTCCCCTGGACCAGATGGATTACATCCTCGAGTTCCAAAAGAGATAGCTGCAGAGAGAGTGGAGGCGCTGGCTATGATTTTCCAGAATTCCTTAGATTCAGGAATGGTCCCATTGGATTGAAAGCTGACAAATGTTACACGGCTTTTCAAGAAATGAGGCAGTGAGAAATCTCAGGATAAGGGATCAATCATTCCGGACTGAGATGAGGAGAAATGACTTCACTCAAAGGGTTGTGAATATTTGGAATTCTCTACCCCAGAGTGTTGTGGATGGTCCTTCATTGAATACATTTAAGGATGGGATTTTTGATCCCTCAGGAAATCAAAGGATATGGGGAGCAAGCAGGAAAGTGGAATTGAAACCCAAGATCAGCCATGATTGTATTGAATGATGGAGCAGGCTCGATGGGATATATGGTCTACACTTGCTCCTATTTCTTGTGTTCTGTGGGTCTGGAGTCACATGCAGGCCAGACCAGGTAGATACGGCGGATTCCCTTCCCTAAAAGACATGAGTGAGCCAGCTGGGTGTCAGGGAGCCTCAACTGAGACTAGCATTCAATTGCAGATTTTCCAATGAAATAATTGTATTTATTCATTAATTGAATTTAAATTCCACCATCTGACCTGGTGGGATTCGAACGCATGTCACCTGGAGATTCACCCCAGCCTCTGCTTTACTAGCACAGTGATATGCCAACTACACTGCCATCTGCTCCAGCCTAGTCTGGAACATGGACCCATCGGGCCGAATAGCCTGAATCTGTGCTGCAAATTCTATCTAATTCGATGTCACTAGCGTCACCAACTGACGCAATGGATAAAAAATGGGAAGACGGAGCAATTTCAAAGCATGTCTTCATAATGCCTATTTTATCATTTGCACTTTGTAAATCTCGGGTGCCTGTAGTTACACATTACAGCCACGAGGTGGGGATGGAGCTCCACCGCAGCCTGAGTCCCACTTGCTTCTGTGAAGACTGAGTGAGCAATGCAGCAGTGACTTGACCAATCGACCTAATAGTCAATTCCACTAACTCTGAAACAGATTCAAATCATAACGATTCCACACAAAATAGACAATTGGATTTCCCCAAGTCTGCTCGTTCATAGTGACTGGTTTGAGCAACACTTGTGATATACTGAAACAGATGATCTGAAGGAAGTAAAGAGGGGAAGCAAAGTCAGAAAACAGTGAAAGAAAAATGGAGAAGTAGGAATTTTATATAAAGAAGCACATTCAGGGATGCGCACATCACTGACAAGGCCAGCATTCATTACCTATGCCGAATTGCCCTTAACTGAATGACTTGCTAGCCCATTTCAGAAGCAGTGAGCAGTGAACTACATTGCTATCAGGTGATACATTTTGGCAGAAGGGAGACAGAGAGGAAATACTGACTTAATGACATAGGCCTAAAGAGTGTTCAAGGACAGAGGGACCGGGGGTTAATGTGCATAGATCTTTGAAGGTGGCAGGACATATTGAGAGAGAGGTTCACGAAGCTTATGGGATCTTGGGATTCATGAATAGAGGTATAAAGTACAAAAGCAGGGTGGTTATGCTCAACATATATGAGATTCTGATTAGGCCCCAACTTGAGTATTGAGTCCAGTTCTGGGCACTACACTTTAGGAAGGATGTCGGGTCCTTGAGAGGGTGTAAAGGAGATTTACTGGAATGATTCCAGGGATGAGAGATTTTAGCGACATGGTTAGTTTGGTGAAGCTGGGGTTGTTCTCCTTGGAGCAAAGAAAATTGAGGGGAGATTTGACAGAAGTGTACAAAATGAAGAGAGGTTTAGATAAAGTAGACAAAGAAAAACTGTTCCCATTAGCTGATTGTACAAAGACTAGGGGACGAAGAGGATAGGAATAAAACAGAGAATAAAAGCTGAGAAAAACTGAAATCCGATAGGGAGTTGAGGAGAATTCTTTACCCAAAATACAGAATTCACTGCCAGCAGAAACTGCTGAGAGAAAGGCAGGAACAGGAAGAGGCCATTCAACCCCTCAATTCTGTACAACCATTCAATGAGACGATGGCTGATCTGTGATCTAACTCCATATTCCCGCCTTTGACCCATATCCCTTAATATATTTTGGATCACAAAAACCTGTCCATTTCCGATTTCAAATTAACAATTGATTCAGCATCAATTTCCGTTAGCAGAAGAGAGTTCAAACCTCTCCACCCATTGTGTGTAAAAGTGACTCCTTATTTCACTCCTGAAAGGTCTGGCTCGAATTTATATTCTTTGCCGTTCGTTCTAGATTCCCAAACCAGCGGAAATAGTTTCTCTCTATCTACTCCCAAAGACTAAATAAATACGACTTCAAACTGGAGACCTCCAGCCTGCGGCAGAATCACTCGGCCGTGTATTTCTGTGCCTGGAGAGATCACAGTGACTCAGAGAGATGGAGCAGTTCAACAAAAACACCAAAGGCAGCAGGAAACACCTGTGGAGAATAAAATTGCTCGGTGCCTCGACCACTTGTTCCCTTATGCAGAGTGAAAGTGTTTATTACAATGAGAAGAGTTGAGCTTTGATTGTCGTGACACACTAGATTTACAGGTACTGCCGAGGGTGCAATGAACGATTAATAAGGATGTCACGAGATCTCAGAATTTAACTGTCAGGAATCAATGACAATAATCTGGGTTTTTATGCACTGACATTGTGTTTTCCTTCTCCACAGGGACAGCAGAGGGGGATCCAGGACCATAGACCGGGCAATGGCTTTGAGAAGGATTTAGTGAGAAAACTAAGAGAGCAGGAGATCATGTAGATCCAGCTTGATATACATCAACAGGACAAGGACACCGACTTCATTCGAGAGAGAAAGAGAGTGTATGTGTGTGAAAGAGAGAGCGTGGTCCAGTGAGAGAGAGGGAAAACGACAGACAGAGTTAAAGAGAGTGAGTGTGTGTGTGTGAGAGAGAGAGAGCTAGTGATAGAGAGGAAAAACGACAGACAGTGTTAAAGAGAGTGAGTGTGTGTGTGAGAGAGAGAGCTAGTGAGAGAGAGGAAAAACGACAAACAGTGTTAAAGAGACTGAGACAGAGAGAGAGACAGAGATCGAGGCAAAGACAGCGCGACAGCAAGAGACACATAATGAGAGACAGAGAGAGAGAGTCAGAGAGAGAGAGAGACGGAGAGAAAGAAAGACTGAGATAAAGAGCCTGCGACAGACAAGGAAATAGATCTAGAGAGAGACAGAGACAGGGAAAGAACTAAAGAGATAGCAAGATTAAGAGAGAGAGAGAGTCAGAGAGAATGAGAGACTGGGAGACATAACTTTGGATACATGAGGAGAGAGGGAGAGTCAGAGAGAGAATGTGAGCAAAGATAGACCGAGATAGAGAGAGAGAGAGAGAGAGAGTCGGAGAGAGGAAGAGAGTGGGAGACACAACCCCAGACACATGAGTAGAGAGTGAGAGACAGAGACAGAGAGCAAGAGAGCAGAAGGCAAACTGAGAGAGAGAGAGAGAGAGAAGGAGATTGGCAACCAATTCAATTCTGGTTTGTTGACCTGGGGAAATGGGCGTCTCCAACATTGTATCACTTCCTCATGCTCTTCATGTTCCTCCCAATGATTTGTAAAGAGTGGATTTGGACCCTCACAAGACTCTAACCTCCTGCTATCACTCCTGTGTCTATTAAGAGAACAAGTTGTAGTGAAAGATGTATCGGTTACTTGGACTGATAATTCTGTTTCATTGTAAGTGAGTGTGAAATACAAAAACTATCTTTAATAACTTTCCTCTCCTCTCCCTGTCTCCCTTTCATTCCCAGAAGTTTCCTGTTTACTGATCTGCTCTTCTCTCCATCTCTCTCCCAGATGTGAATTCACAGACTATCCACCAGACTCCCACCGCTGTCTCCAGATTGCGTGGAGAGGCAGTGGAACTGAGGTGCACAGTGGAGGGCACCAGTAGTGCTAGAATGTACTGGTACAGACAATACCCGGGCAAGGAGCCGCTGTTGATGTTTTACTCCAGTACTGCTAACTATGTGGATCCAGAGGGGACGGTGGACGGTTTCACCGCCGGTAGACTGACTAGCTCCCAGTTCAACCTTGAGTCCTCCAGCCTGCGGGAGAATCACTCGGCCGTGTATTTCTGTGCCTGGAGTCCTCTCAGTGACTCAGAGAGATGGAGCAGTTCAACAAAAACCCCAAAGGCAACAGGAAACACCTGTTTCAGATAAACACAGGCGGTGCTGCGTCCTGCTGGGTGTTTTTGTCATTGGGAACATGTTTTTTACAAGAAGACAGGGCGGATTTAAATAGAAAGAGATTAGATTTAGAGACAGTGGAAAATTGCGAGATAGAATTTCGAGGAATGATACCGATACTGAGAAGTTATCGCGATCAAAGAAGTCTGAACCAGAAAAGAGAAGACTGAAGGATAAACCTTTAGTGTTCTTAGAGAGATTCTGAAAGGGTTTAATGTGTGAAGTGCAGATTAGGTACATAGATTGATAGATAAATAGATAGATAGATTGATAGATAAATAGATAGATAGATAGATAGATAGATAGATAGATAGATAGATAGATAGATAGATAGATAGATAGATAGAGATAGATAGATAGATAGATAGATAGATGGACGGACAGATAGACAGGTAGACAGATAGACGTGTCGGTAGATAGATAGATAGATAGATAGATAGATAGATAGATAGATAGATAGATAGATAGATAGATAGATAGATAGATAGATGGATGGATGGACAGAAAGACAGGTAGACAGATAGACGTGTCGGTAGATAGATAGATAGATAGTTAGATAGATAGATAGATAGATAGATAGATAGATAGATGGATAGGTAGATAGATAGATAGATAGATAGATAGATAGATAGATAGATAGATAGATAGATAGATAGATATTTAGATAGATAGATAGATGGATAGGTAGATAGATAGGTAGATAGATAGATAGATAGATAGATAGATAGATAGATAGATAGATAGATAGATGGATGGACGGACAGATAGACAGGTAGACAGATAGACGTGTCGGGAGATAGAGAGATAGATAGATAGATAGATAGATAGATAGATAGATAGATAGATAGATAGATAGATAGATAGAAAGAAAGAGAGATAGATAGATAGAGAGATAGATAGATAGATAGATAGATAGATAGATAGATAGATAGATAGATAGATAGATAGATAGAAAGAGAGATAGATAGATAGATAGGGAGATAGATAGATAGATAGATAGATAGATAGATAGATAGATAGATAGATAGATAGGTAGATAGATAGATAGATAGATAGATAGATAGATAGATAGATAGATAGATAGATAGATAGATAGATGGATAGGTAGATAGATAGGTAGATAGATAGATAGATAAATAGATAGATAGATAGATAGATAGATAGATAGATCGATCGATAGATAGATAGATAGATAGATAGATAGATAGATAGATGGATGGACGGACAGATAGACAGGTAGACAGATAGACGTGTCGGTAGATAGATAGATAGATAGATAGATAGATAGATAGATAGATAGATAGATAGATAGATAGATAGATAGATAGGTAGTTAGGTAGATAGATAGATAGATAGATAGATAGATAGATAGATAGATAGATAGATAGATAGATAGATAGATAGATAAGTGGATAGATAGATAGATAGATAGATAGAAAGATCGATAGATAGATAGATAGATAGATAGATAGATAGATAGATAGATCGATAAGTGGATAGATAGGTAGGTAGGTTGATATGTAGGTAGATAAATAGTTAGGTAGAAAGCTAGGTAGATAGATAGGTGGGTAGATATATAAATAGGTTGATAGATAGACAGGTAGATAGATCGGCAGTTAGGTAGGTAGATAAGTAGGTAGGTAGATCGATAGATCAATAGATAGATAGATAGATAGATAGATAGATAGATAGATAGATAGATAGATAGAATGATAGATAGATAGATAGATAGGTCGGTAGATAGATAGGTAGGTAGATAGATGGGGAGATAGTAATGTAGGTAGATAGATAGGTAGATAGCAAGGTAAATAGATAGATAGGTAGATAAGTAGGAAGATAGATAGATAACTAGATAGATAAATGGGTAGATGGATAGGTAGATAGGTAGGTAGATCGATCGGAAGAGAGATAGATAGGTAAATAGATATATAGACACTGTTGTGGTTTATTCACTGACAGTGTTGTCTTTCTCCAAAGGGACAGCAGAGGGCGGTGTAGGACCGTGATTAGTATCAGATTATTGATGATGTTTCAATCGGGACTTTGAAACTTGTCCATGAACCGCTCCTGATAATTAAAGGACTACATCCCGTTTACAGTCTGGTGAACTGAACACAAGGTCCCGCAGATGCTGGATGGTTTAGGTTCTGGGTCCTCTGTCACTATATTGGTGCTCATTGCGTTTCTGGGTTATAAATAAATCAGGATGGAAATGTTAATCAGATCAGACAGCCTCTGTCGAGGGAGAAAAACATTAGCATATCAGGTCGTAGATCTTTCAACTGAACTGGAAGGATTTAGAGATCTATTAACTTTTAAGCAGCACAAAGTCAGAGAGACGGGCAATGGGAGAAATGCAAAAGAGATTGAATAACAAAACTGAGGCTGGTGCAAGACAAAGGGGAAGTTAATGGGTCAAGTAAAGAACAAAAGATGGGTCTAGAAGAGGCAGAACTGGCAGAAACACAATCATTACCAACAAGCCTCTGTCCAAATAAACCGGAGCAGTGGTTATGATCAGAAATGGTTAAATTGGCTGTTGAGTCCAGAAAGCTGTAAAGTGTCCAATTGAAAGATGAGGGGCTGTTCTTCGAGTTTCTGTTGAGCTTCATTGGAGTAGAGAAGGAGTTCGAGGAAAGAGAGGTCAGGGTGGGAGTGGGAATGGGAAATAAAAGTATCCACTAACCGGAATCTCAGGGTCACACTTGCAGCCTGAATGCAGGATGTTCCACAATGCTGTCACCCTGTTGCTGTACTTGGTCTCTGTAGCTAGTCCCACTCCTCCTGCCCTTTCTAAATAACACTGCACATTTTCCCTTCAGATAATTATCCAAATTTCCTTTTGAAAGCCACGATTGAACCTGCCTCCCCCGCACTCTCAGATAGTGCATTCCAGATCCTCACCACTCACTGCGTCAAAAAGTTTCCTCAGTTCACCTTTGGATCTTTTGCCAATTACCTTCAATAAGTGCCCTCTATTTCTCAATACATCAGCCCATGAAACACAGAGACAGAGAGGGTGAATCAGGGAGACATAGAGAGGAAAAACGCAACGTAAATGAACGGGACAGAGGGAGACAGAGAGAGGAAAATACGCACACACACACAGATATAGAGAGAAAGAGATTGAAAGAGTGGGAGACATAAATCTCGATACATGCAGAGAGAGAGAGAGTGAGGAACGAAGAGTAAGAAAGAGAGAGGAAGGCGGATTGAGATAGAGAGAGAGACATTGACAACCTCCTCCACTCTGACATGTTTACCTGGGCGTCACCATCTATGCATCACTTCCTAATGCTCTTCCTGTTCCTCCCAATGATTTGTAAAGAGTGGGTTGGCTATTGACAACACTCATCACTCCTTCTCTCTCCCCTTTGCTGATTCAGAGGGCAGCTTAAAGTAAAATATGTATCTGTTACTGACTTTGACCACCCTGTTTCACCGTAAGGCATTTTATTGAAACAATAATTCTACTTAACATTTCTTTCGTTTTATTTTTCATTGATTTTCTCTCTCTCTCCTCTTTCTCCCCACTGGACTGAATGTCCCTGTTTATTGATCTCCTCCTCTCCCTTTCTCTTTCCCAGATGTGAACTCACAGACTATCCACCAGACTCCCGCCGCTGTCTTCAAATATTCTGGGGAGCAGGTGAAGCTGAAATGCACCGTGCAGGGCAGCAGTAACCCTGACATGTTCTGGTACAGACAATACCCGGGGAAGGAGCCGCAGTTTATGTTTTACTCCACGGGTGCCAATCTCGTATCTCCAGAAGAGGTGGATGGTTTTACCGCCGAGAGACCAAGTAACTCCGAGTTCAACCTGGAGTCCTCCAACCTGCGGGAGAATCACTCGGCCGTGTACTTCTGTGCCTGGAGTCTTCACAGTGACTCAGAGAGATGGAGCAGTTCAACAAAAACCCCAAAGGCAGCAGGAAACACCTGTGGAGGATAAAGGTGCTCGGTGCTGCCACTTGGTTTTTGTGCAGGGCGATTGTTTTTGTGACGATAAGAAGACAAGTGAGAATAAAAGTGTGATAATAGATGGACGGGCACTGACGAAGAGACAATGAACGGACCTCATCTGTGCGGTAAAAGTTTCGATCTCTCTCTGAATGATTAACAAGGATAACACCAGATCTGAGGTTGTAACTATCAGGAAAGATTAACAATAAAACGACGTGAGTTCTTCTGCACTGACACTGAGTTTTCTTCCTCTATAGGGTTAACAGAGGGCGCTCCAGGACCATTAATACACAATGGACGAGAAAACATTTAATCGGAAAACAGAAAGAGGCAGAGGTCATGCAGCCCTCGAGCTTCATACACAGTGACAGGAGAAGGACATTCATCACCTGAGAGAGGGATACACACACACACAGCGAGAGAGACAAAGAGAGGGAGACCGAGTGTGTGAGAGAGGGTGAGAACAAGATTGAGAGGAAAACTGACAGAGACAGAGAGACTGAGAGAGAAAGGTTGAGAGAGAGACTGAGACAAAGAGACTGAGACAGAGAGACGGAGACAGAGCGATTGAGACTGAGAGGAGGAGAGAGAGGAGAGGGAGGAGGACAGAGAGGGGGGCCAAGAAAGAACCAGAGAGAAAACAAAAAAAAAAGACAGAGGAAGAGACTGAAACAGATTGGGAAACAGACACACACATACACACATGCACTCAAACACACAAAGAAAGAGACAGGGACAGAAAGACAGAGAGCAGTAAAACAGAGGGGGACAGTGATCTAAAGACAGAGCGAGTGAAAAATACACGCACACACATGCACTGCTATGTATCCGTGTCTATTCATCTTCCAGCTCATTGAATAAGAATATCCCGTGATCTCAGGATAGTAACTGTCAGGAAAGAATAACAATAAAAGGACTGGGGCTGTTATAGACTGACACTGTGTATATTTTCACCACAGGGATAGCTGAGGACGCTCTAGGACCATGTGATGCACAATGGCTTTTGAGAAGGAGTTCATAGGAAAACTGAAACAGTGGGAGATCATACAGTCCTCCAGGTTGATATACATGACCAGGAGAAGGACAATCACCCCCTTAGAGAGAGAGAGAAAAAAAGAGAGAGAGACTGAGAGAGAAATTGGGACATTTACAACTCGATTCTCATTTGTTGATCTTGAAAATAAGTGTCACCATCTCTGCATCACTTCCTAATGCTCTCCCTGTTCCTCCCAATGATTTATAAAGAGTGGGTTGGTTATTGACAACACTGATCACTCCTGCTCTCTCCCCTTTGCAGATTCAGAAGGCAGCTTAAAGTAAAAGATGTATCTGTTACTGACTCTGATCACCCTGTTTCACCGTAAGGAATTTTATTGAAACAATAATTCTACTTAACATTTCTTTAGGTTATGTTTGTACTTCTTTCTCTCTGTCTCTCTCCCACTGTACTGAAATTCCCTGTTTACTGATCTCCTCCTCTCCCTGTCTCTTTCCCAGATGTGAACTCACAGACTATCCACCAACTCCCGCCGTTGTCTCCAAATTTCCTGGGGAGCAGATGAAGCTGAAATGCACCGTGGATGGCACCAGTAACCCTTACATGTACTGGTACAGACAATACTCGGGGAAGGAGCCGCAGCTGATGATTTACTCCCTCACTGTACAAAGGGTGAACTCAGAGGGGACACTGGATGGTTTCACCGCCGAGAGACCGACTGACTCCGAGTTCAAACTGGAGTCCTCCAGCCTGTAGGAGAATCACTCGGCCGTGTATTTCTGTGCCTGGAGTCTTCACAGTAACTCAGAAAGGTGGAGCAGTTCAACAATAACCCCAAAGGCAGCAGGAAACACCTGTGGGGGGGGTAAAACCGTTCGGTGCCTCGACCTCCTGTTCCCTTATGCAGAGTGAAAGTATTACAATAAAAAGTGTTGAGACATTATTGTAGTGACACACTAGATTTGCAGGTACTGCGATTAATAAAGATGTCACGAGATCTCAGAATGTAATTATCAGGAATCAATGACAATAATCTAGGTTTTTATGCACTGACACAGTGTTTACCTTCTCCACAGGGACAGCAGAGGTGGATCCAGGACCATGGAACGGATAATGGCTTTGAGAAGGATTTCGTGAGAAAACTGAAAGAGCAGGAGATCATGCAGATCCAGCTTGATACACATGAACAGGACAAGGACACCATTTTGTTAGAGAGAGTAAGAGTGTGTGTGTGTGTGACAGAGAGATCTAGTGAGAGAGAGGAAAAACGACAGATAGAATTAAAGAGACTGAGACAGAGAGGGAGACAGAGATAGAGACAAAGACAGCGAGGCAGCAAGAGAGACATAATGAGAGTGAGAGAGAGAGAGGGACAGAGAGAGAAGGAGAGAAAGAGAGACTGAGATAAAGAGCCTGAGACAGATAGGGAGGCAGAGCTAGAGAGAGACAGAGACAGAGAAAGAACTAATGAGACAGTAAGAGTAAGAGAGAGGGAGAGTCAGAGAGAAGGAGAGAGTGGGAGACATAACCCCAGACACATGAGGAGAGAGCGAGACAGACAGAGTGAGAGCAAGAGAGCGGAAGGTGAACTGAGAGAGAGAGAGAGAGAGAGAGAGAGAGAGAGAGAGAGAGAGAGAGAAAGAGAGGTGATTGGCAACCAATTTGATTGTGATTTGTTGACCTGGGGGAATGGGCGTCTCCAACATTGTATCACTTCCTAATGCTCTTCATCTTCCTCCCAATGATTTGTAAAGAGTGGAATTGGACCCTCACAAGACTCTAGGCTCCGGCTTTCACTCCTGTGTCCATTAAGAGAACAAGTTACAGTGAAAGATGTATCAGTTACTGTGTCTGATAATCCTGTTTCATTGTAAGTGAGTGTGAAATACAAAGATTATCGTTAATAACTTTCCTCTCCTCTCCCTGTCTTCCTTTCATTCCCAGAAATTCCCTGTTTACTGATCTCCTCCTCTCTCCATCTCTCTCCCAGATGTGAACTCACAGACTATCCACCAGATTACCGCCACTGTCTCCAGATTTCCCGCAAAAGGAGTGGGACTGATGTGCACTGTGAAGTCGCATCTCCATGTACTGGTAGCATCTCCATGTACTGGTACAGACAATACCCGGGGAAGGAGCCGCTGTTGATGTTTTACTCCAGTACTGCTAACTATGTGGATCCAGAGGGGACGGTGGACGGTTTTACCACCGAGAAACTTAATAAGTACGAGTTCAAACTGGAGTCCTCCAGCCTGCGGGAGAATCACTCGGCCGTGTATTTCTGTGCCTGGAGTCTTCACAGTGAGAGATGGAGCAGTTCAACAAAAACTCCAAAGGCAGCAGGAAACACCTGTTTCAGATAAAACCAGGCGGTGCTGCGTCCTGTTGGGTGTTTTTGGCATTGGAAAAGTGTTTTTCACAAGAAGACAGGGCGGATTTAAACAGAAAGTGAGAGGTTAGATATCGAAGCACAGGGGAATTGTGAAATAGACTTTGCAGGAATGATATCGGAACAAAGATAGTTTAAACATCTTTGCTCCAGAAAGGAGAAGACTGAAGGGTGAACATTCATAGTTCTTAGAAAGATTATGAAAGGGTTTAATGTGTGAAGTGAAGATCAGATAGGTCGGTAGATAGGTTGATAGAAAGCTGGTTGGCAGACAGACACTGTTGTGTTTTATTCACTGACAGTGTTGTCTTTATCCAAAGGGACAGCAGAGGGCGGTGTAGGACCATGATAAGTATCAGATTATTGATGATGTTTCAATAGGGACTTTGAAACTTGTATATGAACCTCTCCTGATAATTATAGAAATACATCCCGGTTACAGTCTGGTGAACTGAACACAAGGTACCGCAGATGCTGGATGGTTTAGGTTCTGGATGGTTTAGGTCACTATATTGGAGCTCATTGCGTTTCTGGGGTATAAATAAATAAGGATGGAAATACTAATCAGGTCAGACAGTCTCTGTGGAGAGAGACAAAACATTAACATATCAGGTCGTAGACCTTTCAACAGAACTGGAAGGATTTAGAGGTCTATCAGCTATTTAGCAGCAGAAAGCCAGGGAGAGGGAGAATGGGAGGAATGCAGGAGAGACTTAATAACAAAACTGAGGCTGGTGCAAGACAAAGGGGAAGTTAATGGGTCAAGTAAAGAACAAGAGATGGGTCTAGAGGAGGTGAAAATAGCAGAAACACAATTATTACCAACAAACCTCTGCCCATATAAACCGGAGCAGTTGTTACGATCAGAAATTGTTTAACTCACTGTTGAGCCCAGAAAGCTGCAAAGTATCCAATTGAAAGATGATGTGCTTTTCTTCGAGTTTCTGTTGAGCTTCACTGGAGCAGAGAAGGAGGTCGAGTACAGAGAGGTCAGGGAGGGAGTGGGAATGAGAATTAAAAATATCCGCTAACCGGAATCTCAGGGTCACACTTGCAGCCTGAATGCAGGATGTTCCACAATGCTGTTAGCCTGTTGCTGTATTTGGTCTCTGCAGTAAGTCCCACTCCCCCTGCCCTTTCTACATAACACTGCACATTTTCCTTACACATAATTATTCAAATTTCCTTCTGAAAGCGACGAATGAAACTGCCTCCCCCGCACTCTCAGGTAGTGCATTCCAGATCCTAACTATTCACTGTGTCAAAAGGTTTCCTCAGTTCACCTTTGGATCTTCTGCCAATTACCATCAATAAGTGACCTCTGGTTCTCAATCAATCCGGTGATGAAACATAGAGACAGAGAGGGTGAATCAGGGAGACGTCGTGAGGAAAAGCTCAGTGGAAATGAACGGGACAGAGGGAGACAGAGACAGAAAGATGCACACACACACAAACACACACATATACAGAGAGAGAAAGAGAATGAAAGAGTTGTAGACATAAAGCTGGATGTATGCAAATAGAGAGAGAGAGAGACATTGTCAACCTACTCCACTCTGACTTGTTTAACTGGGCGTCACTATCTCTGCATCACTTCCTAATGCTCTCCCTGTTCCTCCCAATGATTTGTAAAGAGTGGGTTGGTTATTAACAACACTCAGCACTCCTGCTCTCTCCCCTTTGCAGATTCAGAAGGCAGCTTAAAGTAAAAGATGTATCTGTTACTGACTCTGATCACCCTGTTTCACCGTAAGGGATTTTATTGAAACAATAATTCTACTTAACATTTCTTTAGGTGATGTTTTTATTTATTTATTTCTCTCTTTCTCTCTCCCACTGGACTGAAGTTCCCTGTTTACTGATCTCCTCCTCTCCCTGTCTCTTTCCCAGATGTGAACTCAAAGAATATCCACCAGACTCCCGCCGCTGTCTCCAAATTTTCTGAGGAGCAGGTGAAGCTGAAATGCACCGTGCAGGGCAGCAGTAACCCTGACATGTTCTGGTACAGACAATACCCGGGGAAGGAGCCACAGTTTATGTTTTACTCCACAGGTACTGATCACATAAATCCGGAGAAGGCGGTGGACGGTTTTACCGCCGAGAGACCGACTAGCTCCCAAAAAACAAAAAACACAGAGGAAGAGACTGAGACAGAGAGACTGAGACAGAGAAACAGTGAGAGAGACTGAGAGAGAGAGACTGAGAGACCGAGAGAGACAGAGAGTGAGAGAGGGACAGAGAGAGAGAGACTGAGAGACCGAGAGAGACAGAGAGTGAGAGAGGGACAGAGAGAGAGAGATAGAGATACTGAGGGAAAGAAAGACTGAGAGACAGAGAGAGACAGAGAGTGAGAGAGAGACAGAGAGAGAGAGACAGAGACAGAGAGCGAGAGTCTGAGAGCGAGACTGAGAGAAAGCGTCTGAGGGAAAGCGACTGAGACAGAGAGACAGACAGAGGAGAGAGAGGAGGACAGAGAGGGGGAAGAAGGAAGTGCGAGAGAAAAGCAAAAAAAACACAGAGGAAGAGAGTGAGACAGATTGGGAGACAGACAGACACACACACAGAAAGAGACAGGGAGAGAAAGACAGAGAGCAGTGAAACAGAGGGAGACAGTTAACTAAAGACAGAGCGAGTGAAAAACACACGCACACACATGCACAGCTTTGTATCCGTGCCCATTCATCTTCCAGCTCATTGAATAAGAATATCCCGTGATCTCAGGATTGTAACTATCAGGAATGAATAACAATAAAAGGACTGGGGCTGTTATAGACTGACACTGTGTATATTTTCACCACAGGGACAGCTGAGGACGCTCTTGGACCATGTGATGTACAATGGCTTTTGAGAAGGAGTTCACAGGAAAACTGAAACAGTGGGAGAACATACAGTCCTCCAGGTTGATATACATGACCAGGAGAAGGAAATCCACATCCTTAGAGAGAGAGAAGAGAGAGAGAGACACACACACAGCGAGAGAGACAGAGAGACAAACAAAGAAAGAGAGAGAGACCTAATGTGTGTGTATCTGTGAGAGAGAGAGACTGAAATAAACAGACTGAGACATATAGGGAGGCACAGAAGAGAGACAGAGAGGAAGAAAGGAGCATCACAAGTAAAGGACAGGGAGAGACAGAGAGAGAGAGAGAAAGTGGGACATTGGCAACCAACTCGATTCTCATTTGTTGATGTGGGAAATGAACGTCACCATCTCTGCATCACTTCCTAATGCTCTCCCTGTTCCTCCCAATGATTTGTAAAGAGTGGGTTGGTTATTAACAACACTCATCACTCCTGCTCTCTCCCCTTTGCTGATTCAGAAGGCAGCTTAAAGTAAAAGATGTATCTGTTACTGACTCTGATCACCCTGTTTCACCGTAAGGAATTTTATTGAAACAATAATTCTACTTAACATTTCTTTAGGATATGGTTTTATTTATTTCGTTCTCTCCTTCTCTCTCTTTCTCTCTCCCCACTGGACTGAATTTCCCTGTTTACTGATCTCCTCCTCTCCCTGTCTCTTTCCCAGATGTGAACTCACAGACTATCCACCAGACTCCCGCCTCTGTCTCCAAATTGTCTGAGGAGCAGGTGAAGCTGAAATGCACCGTGGATGGCACCAGTAACCCTTACATGTACTGGTACAGACAATACCCGGGGAAGGAGCCGCAGCTGATGTTTTACTCCCTAACTGCACAAAGGGTGAACTCAGAGGGGACGGTGGAGGGTTTCACCGCCGAGAGACCGACAGACTCCGAGTTCAATCTGGAGTCCTCCAGCCTGCGGGAGAATCACTCGGCCGTGTATTTCTGTGCCTGGAGAGATCACAGTGACTCAGAGAGATGGAGCAGTTCAACAAAAACCCCAAAGGCAGCAGGAAACACCTGTGGAGGGTAAAACCGTTCGATGCCTCGACCTGTTGTTTCCTTATGCAGAGTGAAAGTGTTTGTTACAATAAAAAGAGTTGAGTTATGGTTGTAGTGACACACTAGATTTACAGGAACTGCCGAGGGTGCAATGAACGATTAATAAGGATGTCACGAGATCTCAGAATGTAACTATCAGGAATCAATGACAATAATCTGGGTATTCATACACTGACCCTGTGTTTACCTTCTCCAAAGGGACAGCAGAGGGGGATCCAGCACCATGGACCGGACAATGGCTTTGAGAAGGATTTAGTGAGAAAACTAAGAGAGCAGGAGATCATGTAGATCCAGCTTGATAAACATCAACAGGACAAGGACACCTACTCCTTTAGAGAGAGAAAGTGAGTGTATGTGTGTGAAAGAGAGAGCGAGATCTAGAGAGAGAGAGAAAAATCGACGGACAGAGTTAAAGAGACTGAGACAGAGAGGGAGACGCAGAAAGAGGCAAAGACAGTGAGACAGCAAGAGACACAAATGAGAGAGAGAGAGAGAGACACTGAGAGAGAGACGGAGAGAAAGAGAGACTGCGATAAAGAGCCTGTGACAGATAGGGAGATAGATCTAGAGAGAGACAGAGACAGGGAAATAACTAAAGAGATAACAAGAGTATGAGAGAGGGAGAGTCAGAGAGAAGGAGAGAATGGGAGACATAACCTTAGATACATGAGGAGAGAGGGAGTGTCAGAGAGAGAAATTGAGCGAAGATAGACTGAGATAGAGAGGGAGAGAGAGTCTGAGAAAGGAAGAGAGTGGGAGACATAACCCTAGACACATGAGGAGAGCAAAAGAGAGAGAGACAGAGAGAGAGCGCAAGAAAGCGGAAGGTAAACTGAGATAGAGATAGAGAGAGAGAGAGAGAGAGAGGGAGAGAGAGAGAAGCAGATTGGCAGCCAATTCAATTCTGATTTGTTGACCTGGGTGAATGGGCGTCTCCAACATTGTATCACTTCCTAATGCTCTTCATGTTCCTCCCAATGATTTGTAAAGAGTTGATTTGGAGCCTCACAAGAGTCTAAGCTCCTGATCTCACTCCTGTGTCTATTAAGAGAACAAGTTGAAGTGAAAGATCTATCAGTTACTGTGTCTGATAATCTTGTTTCATTGTAAGTGAGTGTGAAATGCAAAAACTATCGGTAATAACTGTCCCCTCTTCTCCCTGTCTCCCTTTCATCCCCAGAACTTCCCTGTTTACTGATCTCCTCCTCTCTCCATCTCTCTCCCAGATGTGAACTCACAGACTATCCTCCAGACTCCCGCTGCTGTCTCCAGATTTCCCGGGAAAGGAGTGGAACTGAGGTGCACAGTGGAGGGGAGCAGCAGTATCATCTACATGTACTGGTACAGACAAGAGCCAGGGAAGGAGCCGCTGTTGATGTTTTACTCCAATACTGCTAACTATGTGGATCCAGAGGGGACGGTGGACGGTTTTACCGCCAAGAAACTGAGTAAGTACGAGTTCAAACTGGAGTCCTCCAACCTGCGGGAGAATCACTCAGCCATGTATTTCTGTGCCTGGAGTCTTCACAGTGACTCAGAGAGATGGAGAAGTTCAACAAAAACCCCAAAGGCAGCAGGAAACACCTGTTTCAGATAAACCCAGTCGGTGCTGCTTCCTGTTGGTTGTTTTTTTTATCATTGGGAACATGTTTCTCACAAGAAGACAGTGCGGATTTAAATAGAAAGTGACAGGTTAGATATAGAAGCACAGGGGAATTGTGGAATAGACTTTGCAGAAATGATATCAGAACACAGAGGTTAAAGTTATCAAGATAGTTTGAACATCGGGGGATCTTTGCTCCAGAAAGGAGAAACTGAAGGGTAAGCATTCAACGGTCTTAGAGAGATTATTACAGATTTTAATATGTGAAATGAAGATCAGATAAACACAGGTAGATAGTTAGAGAGATAGATAGATAGATAGAGAGAGAGAGAGATACATCCGTTGTCGTTGGATGTCACGGTGTTTTCTTTCTCCAAAGGGACAGCAGAGTGCGCTGCAGGACCATGATAAACATCAGAGTCTGGAACACACTTTAACAGCGACCTGGGAACACAAGGAGTTCATTCATCACCTCGAAAACACTCCGCCCTTCAATGAGATCATGACTGATCAGTAACGTCCTGTCGATCCCTCTCTCCATCCCTCTCTCTCCCTCTCTCCATCCCTCTCTCTCCATCCCTCTCTCTTCCTCTCTCTCCCTCTCTCCATCCCTCTCCCTCCAAACCTCTCCCTCTCTCTAGCCCTCACTACACGTAGGCAAACAACCCCACAATGTATAGGAACTAACTCAGCTCGGAACTCTTAACCATCTGAGCGCTGTTTCACACTGTTCAAAAGTGAGACCCCTCTCCAGATACCTTCATCTCCGGGACTGGGACATCTGCCTCCTGACGGCGAGATCAGAAGCTGCTGAAACCTGTTTACCAACTTTCATCTCAGACTCGAGTCGCATTTGATGTGTTCTTCAAAGAAACCAGCAGTTCAGACCAGTGAACAATTTAACCCTTTAACTCCCATTCAGCAAAGAGGTACGGTAGCAGAGTGGTTATTTTACTGGACTAGTAATCCAGAGGCCTGTACTAATGATCCCCGGACATGAGTTCAATTTTCACCAGGGGCAGAAATGGAATTTAAATTCAATTAAATAAATAAATAGAAATCTGTCATGGAAAGTATGAGTAATCCTGTACATGGAGTGTCGTAAAAACCCAACGGATTCATTGATGTCCTTCAAGGAAGGAAATCTGCCGTTCTTACCCGGTCTGGCCTATAAGTGACTGCAGACCCACAGCAATGAGGTTGACTATTAACTGCCCTCTGATATGGCCCAGCAGGTACTCCCAAAGATGGTTCACCATCACCTTCTCAGGGTCAATAAGGGATGGGCACACTCTCTGGGTATAGAGGCTTGTTTCCCTGAATTCTACTCTATCAAAGCCCTTTCTGAAATGTGAACACCTCTATTCAATCTCCCCCTATCCTCCTGTGTTGTATCATTCCACAACATTGTTATGCAATGTAATGGGGTGGAGCAGAGTGTCGCAGTAAGTGACTGCCAATAACAATGACAACTGGATGCTGGGTATTTAATTGGATACGATATAGAAAACGCCTGCAAGTGTGTTGTTGAAAACTCCACACGTTCACACATCGAGTTAGTATCGAATGAAGAAATCATGTTGCATGAAGTTCTCTGTTTAATCTTGATGGCTGCATTCTTTCCACGTAAGTGAAAGTCAGAAACTGTGTAGAATAATGTATTGTAATGTCAGCGGTGATTCTGTCTGGAACACTCCTGTGTCTGAGTCTCACTCCGCAACACTTGAGCTCAAAGTCAAAAGTAACACCCCAGGTGTCAGGGCTGAGGGAGTGCTGCACTATCGCAGAGGCAGTATTGAGGGAGTGCTGCACTGTCGCAGAGGCAGTACTGAGGGAGTGCTGCACTATCGCAGAGGCAGTACTGAGGGAGTGCTGCACTGTCGCAGAGGCAGTACTGAGGGAGTAACTACATTGGTTGCAAAGCCTTTCTGATGTCTTGAGGTCCTGAACGGCGCTATATTAATGTCAGCCCTTTCTTTCTTGCAATGCAGCTCCTGCTCCAATCCATTATTGACTGAAATAATAATTTAATCGATGTTCCATCCCACAGGAATACTCGCCTCCTATGTGGAACAGTCGCCCTCTATCCTATCGATTGCAGCAGGAGATTCAACAACACTCAGATGCACGCTGACCAATACTGGCTGTACATTAATGTACTGGTACAGACAACAACCAGACAGGGCACTGGAATCTCTGTTCTATTCTGCGACAGAAGGGTCTGTTACAAATTACACGTCTGAGTCATTTAATGCAGTCAGATCCAGCAATGCACTGTTTACTTTGGCACTGAGAAACGCTGCTCCATCTCACACCGCTGTCTATTTCTGTGCTTGCAGTATCGCACAGTGTTTGAGAAAGCGGATTCGCAGCTGCAAGAACCTGCAGCGGATGAACGGGAGTTCAGTGCTCATCATCCACCGGCAGGGGGCAGCAGTAGATTGAATGTCAGTGTTCATCTTCCACCAGCAGGGGCAGCAGTAGATTGAATGTCTGTCCTCATTTTCCCCCGACAGGGGGCAACAGTAGATTGAATCGCTGTGCTCATCTTCCACCGGCAGGGGGCAGCAGTAGATTGAATCTCAGTGCTCATTTTCCACCAGCAGTTGGCAGCAGTGGATTTGAGCCTCCCTGATGGTTATGGACCCAGTAATAGAACACAGAACTTAGAACATTACAGCGCAGTCCAGGCGCTTCGGCCCTCGATGTTGCGGCGACCTGTGAAACCATCTGACCTAAACTATACCATTTTCATCCATATGTCTATCCAATGACCACTTAAATGCCCTTAAAGTTGGCGAGTCTACTACTGTTGCAGGCAGGGCGTTCCACGCCCCTACTACTCTCTGAGTAAAGAAACTACCTCTGACATCTGTCCTATATCTATCACCCCTCAACTTAAAGCTATGTTCCCTCGTGTTTGCCATCACCATCTGAGGAAAAAGACTCTCACTATCCAACCTATCTAATCCTCTGATTATCTTATATGTCTCTATTAAGTCACCTCTCCTCCTCCTTCTCTCCAACGAAAACAACCTCAAGTCCCTCAGCCTTTCCTCATAAGACCTTCCCTCCACACCAGGCAACAACCTAGTAAATCTCCTCTGTACCCTTTCCAAAGCTTCCACATCCTTCCTATAATACGGTGACCAGAACTGCACGCAATACTCCAGGTGCGGCCGCACCAGAGTTTTGTACAGCTGCAGCATGACCTCGTGGCTCCGAAACTCGATCCCCCTACTAATAAAAACTAACACACCGTATGCCTTCTTAACAGCCCTATTAACCTGGGTGGCAACTTTCAGGGATTTATGTACCTGGACACCAAGATCTCTCTGCTCATCGACACTACCAAGAATCTTCCCATTAGCCCAGTACTCTGCATTCCTGTTACTCCTTCCAAAGTGAATCACCTCACACTTTTCCGCATTTAACTCCATTTTCCATCTCTCAGCCCAGCTCTGCAGCCTATCTATGTCCATCTGTAACCAACAACATCCTTCGGCAATATCCACAACTCCACCGACCTTCGTGTCATCCACAAATTTACTAACACACCCTTCTACACCCTCATCCAGGTCATTTATAAAAATGACAAACAGCAGTGGCCCCCAAACAGATCCTTGCGGTACACCACTAGTAACTAAACTCCAGGATGAACATTTACCATCAACCACCACCCTCTGTCTTCTTTCAGCGAGCCAATTTCTGATCCAAATCACTAAATCACCTTCAATCCCATACTTCCGTATTTTCTGCAATAGCCTACCGTGGGGAACCTTACCAAACGCCTTACTGAAATCCATATACACCACATCCACTGCTTTACCCTCATCCACCTGTTTGGTCACCATCTCAAAAAACTCAATAAGGTTTGTGAGGCACGACCTACCCTTCACAAAACCGTGCTGACTATCGCTGATGAACTTATTCTTTTCAAGATGATTATAAATCCTATCTCTTATAACCTTTTCCAACATTTTACCCACAACCGAAGTAAGGCTCACAGGTCTATAATTACCAGGGCTGTCTCTACTCCCCTTCCTGAACAAGGGGACAACATTTGCTATCCTCCAGTCTTCCGACACTTTTCCTGTCAACAATGACGACATAAAGATCAAGGACAAAGGCTCTGCAATCTCCTCCCTGGCTTCCCAGAGAATCCTAGGATAAATCTCATCTGGCCCAGGGGACTTATCTATTTTCACACTTTCCAAAATTGCTAACACCTCCTCCTTGTGAACCTCAATCCCATCTAGCCTAGTAGTCTGTATCTCAGTATTCTCCTCGACAACATTTTCTTTCTCTACTGTAAATACTGATGCTAAATATTCATTTAACGCAACCCCTATCTCCTCTGATTCCACACACAACTTCCCACTACTATTCTTGATTGGCCCTAATCTAACTCTAGTCATTCTTTTATTCCTGATATACCTATAGAAAGCCTTAGGGTTTTCCTTGATCCTATCCGCCAATGACTTCTCGTGTCCTCTCCTCGCTCTTCCAAGCTCTCCCTTTCGATCCTTCCTGGCTAGCTTGTAACTCTCAAGCGCCCAAACTGAGCCTTCACGTCTCATCCTAACATAAGCCTTCTTCTTCCTCTTGACAAGCGCTTCAACTTCTTTAGTAAACCACGGCTCCCTCGCTCGACAACTTCCTCCCTGCCTGACAGGTACATACTTATCAAGGACACGCAGTAGCTGCTCCTTGAATAAGCTCCACATTTCGATTGTGCCCATCCCCTGCAGTTTCCTTCCCCATCCTACGCATCCTAAATCTTGCCTAATCGCATCATAATTTCCTTTCCCCCAGCTATAATTCTTGCCCTGCTGTATATGCCTGTCCCTGCCCATTGCTAAGGTAAACCTAACCGAATTGTGATCACTATCACCAAAGTGCTCACCTACATCTAAATCTAACACCTGGCCGGGTTCATTACCCAGTACCAAATCCAATGCGGCATCGCCCCTGGTTGGCCTGTCTACATACTGTGTCAGAAAACCCTCCTGCACACACTGGACAAAAACTGACCCATCTAAAGTACTCAAACTATGGTATTTCCAGTCAATATTTGGAAAGTTTAAGTCCCCCATAACAACTATCCTGTTACTCTCGCTGCTGTCGAGAATCATCTTTGCTATCCTCTCCTCTACATCTCTGGAACTATTCGGAGGTCTAGATTAGATTAGATTAGACATACAGCACTGAAACAGGCCCTTCGGCCCACCTAGTCTGTGCCGACCATCAACCACCCATTTATACCAATCCTACACTAATCCCATATTCCTACCAAACATCCCCACCTGTCCCTATATTTCCCTACCACCTACCTATACTAGTGACAATTTATAATGGCCAATTTACCTACCAACCTGCAAGTCTTTTGGCTTGTGGGAGGAAACCGCAGCACCCGGAGAAAACCCACGCAGACACAGGGAGAACTTGCAAACTGCACATAGGCAGTACCCAGAATCAAACCCGGGTCCCTGGAGCTGTGAGGCTGCAGTGCTAACCACTGTGCCACTGTGCCGCCCCACAGGTCCATAGAAAACTCCCAACACGGTGACCTCTCCTCTCCTGTATCTAACCTCGGCCCATACTACCTCAGTGGACGAGTCCTCAAACGTCCTTTCTGCCGCCGTAATACTCTCCTTGATTAACAATGCCACACCCCACCCCCACTCCCCTCTTTTACCATCTTCTCTGTTCTTACTGAAAGATCTAAATCCCGGAACCTGCAGCATCCATTCCTGTCCCTGCTCTACCCATGTCTCCGAAATGGCCACAACATCGAGATCCCAGGTACCAACCCATGCTGCAAGCTCACCCACCTTATTCCGGATGCTGCTGGCGTTGAAGTAGACACACTTTAAACCAAGTTCTTGCTTGCCAGTGCCCTCTTGCGTCCCTGTAACCTTATCCCCTACCTCACTACTTTCAACAGCCTGCACACTTGAACTACAATTTAGGTTCCCATCCCCCTGCTGAATAAGTTTAAACCCCCCCGAAGATCACTAGCAAATCTCCCCCCCAGGATATTGGTACCCCTCTGGTTCAGGTGAAGACCATCCTGTTTGTAGAGGTCCCACCTACCCCAGAAAGAGCCCCAATTATCCAGGAAACCAAAACCCTCCCTCCTACACCATCCCTGCAGCCACGTGTTCAACTCCTCTCTCTCCCTATTCCTCGCTTCGCTAGCACGTGGCACGGGCAAGAACCCAGAGATAACAACTCTGTTTGTTCTCGCTCGAAGCTTCCACCCTAGCTCCCTGAATTTCTGCCTTAAATCCACATCTCTCTTCCTACCTATGTCGTTGGTGCCTATGTGGACCACGACTTGGGGCTGCTCCCCCTACCCCTTAAGGATCCCAAAAACACTATCCGAGACATCACAAACCCTGGCACCTGGGAGGCAACACACCAACCGTGAGTCTCTCTCGTTCCCACAGAACCTCCTCTCTGTTCCCCTAACTATGGAGTCCCTAATGTCTAATGCTCTGCTCCTCTTCCCCCTTCCCTTCTGAGCAACAGGGACAGACTCTGCACCAGAGACCTGTACCCCATTGCTTACCCCTGGTAAGTCGTCCCCCCCCCAACAGTATCCAAAACGGTATATCCAAAATGAGCACAGACCAAGCTGTAGAATAGATCAGCAGCCCAGTATGACCCAGATATTGTTCCACCTACATCCCTCGGGCCAGTGTTGCAGAAAACGTTTGCCAGGAGTCCCACCTGACTATTTGAGAATCAACATCTAGCTGTTGTTTTCTTAATTCGTTCATGTGATGTGGGCCTCGCTGGTTAGGCCAGCATTTATTGCCCATCTCTAATTGCCCTTGAACTGAGAGGCTTGCTGGGCCATTGCAGAGGGCATTTAATAGTCAAACACATTGTGTGGATCTGGAGTCACATGTAGGCCAGACCAGGTGAAGGCGGCAGATTTCCTTCCCTCATAGTCGTCAGAGAACTGGATGGATTTTTGAAACAATGGACACGATTAGACGAGCTTTCTTTCCAAAAAAAAATCCAGATTTATTAATGGCATTGAAATTTCATGATCTGCATTGGTGGGATTCACCCCACATCGCTAAAACACTAGCAGAGACTGTGGATTAGGAGTCTCGTTAAATTACCAACACACTAATACATCCCCGACAGGAGCAGATCATTTGGAATCCAGATGTCTGTAATTGGAAATCTACATGTGGGTAATTTGGGAATGCCGATGAGGTTCATTTGGAAATCTGGATATGAACAACTGGAGAGTTCTAATCAGTAAATTAGAAACTGAACAACAGACACCCTTGTTGGGGATATTAACAACACTTAATCCAGTCACTCAACCATCAAAAGCAACCACGTCCATTCTGATTGGTTGGGTGGTGGAAAGGGGCGTGTCCAACACTGCATCACTTCCTCATGCCCTTCATGTTTTCCTCAATGATTTGTAAAGAGCGGATTGGTTAGTCACAGAACTGATCCCCTCTGTTCCACTGCCTTTGCTGTTTGAGAGGGCAGTGTCAAGTGGGCGATGTATCTGTTCCTGGCTCTGATAATCCTGGTTCAACGTGAGTGCCAAATACAAGGATTATCCTTCAGAACCTTTCTCTCCTCTCCCTGTTTTTCTTTCATTCCCAGAAGTTCCCTGTTTACTGATCTCCTCCTCTCTCCATCTCTCTCCCAGATGTGAACTCAAAGAATATCCACCAGACTCCCGCCGCTGTCTCCAGATTTCCCGGGAAAGGAATGGAACTGAGGTGCACTGTGGAGGGGAGCAGCAGTACCCTCTACATGTACTGGTACAGACAAGAGCCGGGGAAGGAGCCGCTGCTGATGTTTTACTCCAATACTGCTAACTATGTGGATCCAGAGGGGACGGTGGACGGTTTTACTGCCGAGAGACCGACTGACTCCCAGTTCAACCTGGAGTCCTCCAGCCTGTAGGAAAATCACTCGGCCGTGTATTTCTGTGCCTGGAGTCTTCACAGTGACTCAGAGAGATGGAGCAGTTCAACAAAAACCCCAAAGGCAGCAGGAAACACCTGTTTCAGATAAAACCAGGTGGTGCTGCGTCTTGTTGGGTGTTGTTTTTTTATTATTGGGAACATGTTTTTCACAAGAAGACAGGGCGAAATTTAATAGAAAGTCACTCTAGAATTTGCCTTTATAGCCACTCCAGGCGCTGCTCCACACACCACTGACCACCTCCAGGCGCTTACTCATTGTCTCTCGAGATAAGGAGGCCAAAGAAGACGAAGATATAGAAACACAGGGGAATTGTGAAATAGACTTTACAGGAATGATATCAGAACACAGAGGTTAAAGTTATCAAGATAATTTGAGCATCGGGGGATCTTTGCTCCACAAAGGTGAAGACTGAAGGGTCAACGTTCAGCGGTCTTTGAGAGGTTAATAAATATTTTAATATGTGAAATGAAGATCAGATAAAGCCAGACAGACTGGCAGATAGATAGCTAGCTAGATAGATAGATAGCTAGATAGATAGATAGATAGATAGATAGATAGATAGATAGATAGATAGATAGATAGATAGATAGATAGATGGATGGATGGATGGATGGATGGACAGATAGAAACAAACGGTGTGGTGTTATGTCACTGTGTTTTATTTCTCCAAAGGGACAGCAGAGTGCACTGTAGGACCATGATAAACATCAGAGTCTGGAACACACTTTGACAGTGACCTGGGAACACAACGAGAACATTCATCACCTCGGAAACACTCCGCCCTTCAATGAGATCACGACTGATCAATACATTCCCATCGCTCCCTCTCTGCATTCCACTCTCTCCCTCTCCATCCCTCTCTCCATCCATCTCTCTCCATCCCTCTCTCTCCCTTTATTTCCATCCCTCTCTCTCACTCTATCTACCAAGCTGGTGTAAAATGAGAGAATGCCGATATACATTCCTGTCTTTTACAGGGGCAGTGACTGTCTCTCTATCTATCTCTCGATTTCTCTCCCTCTCTCTATATCTATCTGTCTACCTGACTGTCTCTCTATCTAGCTCGATATTTCTCTACCTATCTGACTTTCCCTCCATCTCTCTATTTCTCTACCTCTCTCTATATCAATCTGTCTACCTGACTGTCTCTCTCTCTATCTATCGCTCTACCTGGTTGTCGATCTCTTTGTCTCTCTATCTATCTATCTCTCTACCTGTTTAAATATCTCTCTGTCTCTGTATCCATCTAACTCTATCTTTAGGCGATTACAGTTCGTGTGAACTAATTAAATATACTGCAGTAATGTAACAAATGAATGTCTTTTCATAGATTTTCTATATATTAACCAGTAGAAGATGTCCTTCATCATCAATTATCTATCAAAATCCTCTATGATCTTCAATATCTGGATCACATCTACCATTAACCTTCTCTGCTCTAAGGAGAGAAACCCCCAGCTTCTCCAGTCTCTCCACAGTAACTGAAGTCCCTCATCCCTGGCACCAGTCTGGTTAACCTCCCTCTAACCTTCACTGCAAAGAGGCGAACAACTCCCAAATGTACAGGAACTCAATACATCTGGCGATTAAACATCGAGACAGAGAGGGTGAATCAGGGAGACATAGAGAGGAAACACTCAGCATAAATGAAGGGGTCAGAGGGAGACAGAGAGAGGAAGATGCACACACACGCGTGCGCACACACAGATACAGAGAGAAAAAGAGAGAGAAAGAATGGGAGACAAAGCTCGATACATGCAGAGAGAGAGTGAGCAACAAATAGTAAGAAAGAGAGAGGAAGATGCACACACGCGCATACACACACACAGATACAGATCCTGTTCCTTCCAATGATTTGTAAAGAGTGGGTTGGTTATTGACAGCACTCATCACTCCTGCTCTCTCCCCTTTGCTGATTCATTGAGATTTCATTGAAACAATATTTCTACTTCACATTTCTTTTGGTTATGTTTTTATTTATTTATCTATTTCTTTCTCTCTCCCCACTGGACTGAAGTTCCCTGTTTATTGATCTCGTCCTCTCCCTGTCTCTTTCCCAGATGTGAACTCACAGACTATAAACCAGACTCCCGCCGCTGTCTCCAAATTTCCTGGTGAGCAGGTGAAGCTGAAATGCACCGTGGATGGTAGCAGTGACCCTTACATATACTGGTACAGACAATACCCGGGGAAGGAGCTGCAGCTGATGTTTTACTCCCTAACTGCACAAGGGGTGAACTCAAAGGGGACGGTGGAGGCTTTCACCACCGAAAGACCGACTGACTCCACGTTCGACCTGGAGTCCTCCAGCCGACGGGAGAATCATTCGGCCGTATATTCCTGTGCCTGGAGTCATCACAGTGACTCAGAGAGATGGAGCAATTCAACAAAAACCCGAAAGGCAGCAGGAAACACCTGTGGAGGGTAAAACCGTTCGGTGCCTCGACCTGCTGTTCCCTTTTGCAGAGTGAAAGTGTTTATTACAATAAAAAGAGCTGAGTTAATATTGTAGTGAGATTTTAGATTTACAGGTACTGGCGAGGGTGCAATGAACGATGAATAAGGATGTCACGAGATCTCAGAATGTAACTATCCGGAATCAATGACAATAATCTGGATTTTTTATGCACTGACCCTGTGTTTACCTTCTGCACAGGGACAGCAGAGGGGGTTCCAGGACCATGGAATGGACAATGGCTTTGAAAAGGATTTAGTGAGAAAACGGAAAGAGCGGGAGGTCTGCAGATCCAGCTTGATATACATGAACAGGACAAGGACACCCACTTTGTTAGAGAAGGGAAGATAGTGTATGTGTGTGACAGAGAGAGATCTAGTGAGAGAAAGCAAAAACGACAGACAGAGTTAAAGAGACTGAGACAGAGAGGGAGACAGAGATAGAGACAATAAGGGGATATTACAGGGATTGATCTGGAGAATGAAGGATTATTCTAGGGATTGATCTGGAGAATGAAGGATTATTATAGGGATTGATCTGGAGAATGAGGGATTATTATAGGGATTGATCTGGAGAATGAAGGATTATTATAGGGATTGATCTGGAGAATGAGGGATTATTATTGGGATTGATCTGGAGAATGAAGGATTATTATATGGATTGATCTGGAGAATGAGGGATTATTATTGGGATTGATCTGGAGAATTAAGGATTATTATAGGGATTGCTCTGGAGAATGAGGGATTATTATCGGGATTGATCTGGAGAATGAAGGATTATTATAGGGATTGATCTGGAGAATGAGGGATTATTATCGGGATTGATCTGGAGAATTAAGGATTATTATAGGGATTGATCTCGAGAATGAAGGATTATTATAGGGATTGATCTGGGAGATTGAGTGGGGTCAGTGAGTGGAGTCAGTGAGTGGAATCTATGAGTGGGGTCAATGAGTGGTGTCACTCAGTTGAGTCAGTGAGTGAGGTCAGTGAGTGGGGTCAGTGAGTGGGGTCAGTGAGTGCGGTCAGTGACCGGGGTCAGTGAGCGGAGGCAGTGAGTGGAGTCTGTGAGTGGAGTCAGTGAGTGGGGTTAGTGAGCGGGGTTAGTGAGCGGGGTTAGTGGGGAGTCAGTGAGTGGGATCAGTAAGTGGGGTCAGTGAGTGGGGTTAGTGAGCAGGGTCAGTGGGGAGTCAGTGAGTGGGATCAGTAAGTGGAGTCAGTGAGTGGAGTCACTGAGTTGTGTCACTCACTGAAGTCAGTGAGTGAGGTCAGTGAGTGGGGTTAATGAGCAGGGACAGTGAGTGGAGGATGTTAGTGGAGTCCATGAGTGGAGTCAGTGAGCAGAGGCAGTAAGTGGATGCTAAGAGTGGGGTCAGTGAGTGGGGTCAGTGTGCGGGGACAGTGAGCGGGGACAGTCAGTGGAGTCAGTGAGCGGGGTTAGTGAGTGGGGTTAGTGAGCGGGGTCAATGGGGAGTCAGTGAGTGGGATCAGTAAGTGGGGTCAGTGAGCGGGGTTAGTGAGCGGGGTCAGTGCGTGGGGTCAGTGAGTGGAGTCAGTGAGTGGAGTCACTGAGTGGTGTCACTCAGTGGAGTCAGTGAGTGAGGTCAGTGAGTGGAGTCAGTGGGCGGGGACAGTGAGTGGAGTCAGTGAGCGGGGTTAGTGAGCGGGGTTAGTGAGCGTAGTCAGTGAGTGGGGTCAGTGACAGGGGTTAGTGAGTGGGGTCAGTGCGTGTGGTCAGTGACTGGAGTCAGTGAGTGGAGTCACTCAGTGGAGTCAGTGAGTGAGGTCAGTAAGTGGGGTCAGTGAGTGTGGACAGTGAGTGGACTCAGTGAGTGGGGTCAGTGAGAGGAGTCAGTGAGTGGTGTCGGTGAGTGGAGTCAGTGAGCGGGGTCAGTCAGTGGGGTCAGTGAGTGGGGACAGTGAGTGGAGACAGTGAGTGGGGTCAGTCAGTGGTGTCAGTGACTGGGGTCAAAGAGAGGAGTCAGTGAGTGGTGTCAGTGGGTGGGGTCAGTGAGATGAGTCAGTGAGTGGGGTCACTGAGTGGGGTCACTGAGTGGGGTCACTGAGTGGGGTCCGTGAGTGGGGACAGTAAGTGGAGTCAGTGAGAGAGGACAGTGAGTGGAGTCAGTGAGTGGTGTCAGTGAGTGGGGTCAGTGTGTGGGGTCACTGAGTGGGGTCAGTGAGTGGAGTCAGTGAGTGGTGTCAGTGAGTGGGGTCAGTGAGTGGGGTCAGTGAGTGGGGTCAGTGAGGTGGGTCAATGATTGGGGTCTATATCGATCGATCTATCTATCTATCTATCTCTCAATCTATCTATCTCTCAATCTATCTATCTCTCAATCTATCTATCTCTCTATCTATCTATCTCTCTATCTATCTATCTATCTATCTATCTATCTATCTATCTATCTATCTATCTATCTATCTATCTATCCACCTATTGCTCCATCTATCTTTCTATTGTTCCATTTGTCTATCCATCCATTGCTCTATCGATCCCTCCAGCTATCGATACATATCTCTATTTATCTCTATTTATCTATTTATCTATTTACTCTGTCATCTATATATATTTGTCATCGATCGATTTATCTGGCTCTTGTCTGTCTAAGTGTATATCCATCCCTCTGTTGTTTATCATATATCTAACGTCATTGTTTACATCTCGCAGTTCCATCAGTGATATATCATGGTTTGCTATTTTGTTGATATTGTTGTATCTTCTTGTTCTCCTTCGATTCAGATTATATCAATACAATATTAATGATTAAAATGCTCCATCCACGTGATAAGGCTCTTTTCGTGAGGTAGCCTCTACATTTTAAGAACAGATTACAAGGCAGGGTAAATGGGTTCATGATACAGTTGAAAGAATGGACGGAAGATTCTGACAAGGAGTTGCACAGAGCTCCCTATTCTACATGCCCCTGATGATTCATACAATGCAAATACGAGACAACTCCCCAGATAGGTCTCTCACTGGAACAGATTCCTAATTTGGCGGTTTTGAGCAACTGTTGACAATTATTAACCAACTTGTCTTTCAGACACTCGGTGTCTTTTGAAGAACTTTCAAAGCATCTGGGAGTTAGGCCCAGGCAAGAATTTAACCCTTCAATTCTCGTTTAGGAGACAGGGAAAATAAATCTTTCTCAGCCTAAAACAAATAAGCCCCTTGATGCGTCTTAGATAGTTATAGAATCATACAGCACTGACCAAGGTCATTCGATCAATCGAGCCTGGTCTGGCTGTTCGAAACAGTTACCCAAAATAAACAACATCATCCCTTGGCCATGGGCTGCAAGAAGTACAGAATCTGTTACAAACTGCTGGATAGCACATGAACTAAAGTAACCTGAGCTCAGACACTGGCCTGTGCTGGTAAAAACCAGTTTGAACTAATTAATTTATGTGACAGACAAGGGAGAAATCACAGGAATAGAGCCTTATTTGGAAACGGTGTGATACCGGGGTCTTTGGGCCTGGGCCAATAAGGAGAAGATACGAACGAGGTGAGCAGGCCTAAACCAACAGGAAAGAGACAGCACAGTTTTGAAGAGATAAGAAAGAGAATAAGTATGGAGAATCTCAGGCATAGAACCAGCGAGAAACTTCAGAGACCAACCATTGTGGAAGTGGAAGACCCTGCGTGAGCAACGCGGTGATGACGTAAAAGAGAGAGAGATCAGAACGTCTGGCCAGCATCAGCTCTTCCCTTTCCGGGAATTATCGTTTGTTTTCTGTGACGAGGTCAGGGAAAGGTCAGAGGAACCTGGTGGGTGTGCTTATCAATTCTAGCTAGCTTTGTTATTAACTGTATAACCCAGTTGAGTTGCATGCTTTTGTCTAACCAAGTGTATAAGCCTTATTCTTCCATTGTACAACAACGTGAATAAAGTAACTTGATAGTTAAAGAAAGGACTGAGTTTCCTCCTCTTTGTACTAAGCCATTAACCGTAACTGGTGGATTAGGTGGAGGGTGGCTCTCCTGTAACCCCAATATCCCAAACACCCAGCCTGAGTCTGAATTAAGAGGACTTAGTCCCACGTGACAGCCAGAATCAAGTGGGTGAAGGGAATAAAGGGGCCAAGGGGGAGTTGACTCCGCACCACGGTTTAAAATCCTGTTCCCATCTCTCTGCATCTCAGCCCATCAGCACCTCCTTCTATTCCTTACTCCCTCATGTCCTGATCTAATCTCCCCCTTAAATGCATCTCCACTATTGGCCTTAACTTACTCGCTGTGGTCGTGAAATTGAGCCCCCTGGTTCTAGACTTCTCAACCACAGAATCACAGAATTGTTACAGTGCAGAAGGAGGTCATTCGGCCCATCGTGCCCGCACTGTCTCTCTGGAAGAGAAATTCCCTCAGTCCCACTCCCCTGCCTTCTCCCCATAACCCTGCACATCCTTCCTTTCAATATAACTGTCTAATTCGCTCTTGAATGCTTCAATTGAACCTGCCTCCACCACGTTCTCAGGCAGTGCATTCTGGACCTTCACCACTCGCTGTGTGAAAAAGTTCTCCCTCATGTCACTTTTGCTTCCCTTACCAAATACTTTAAATCTGTGCCCTCTCGATCCTTTCACGAGTGGGAAAAGTTTCTCTCCATCTACTCTGTCCAGATCCCTCATGATTTTGAAAACCTCCATCAAATCACCTCTCAGCCTTCTCTTCTCCAAGTAAAACTGTCCCAACCCGTCCTTCCACTCTTAATGACTGAAACAAATATACACCTAGGCCCCTGTGCTCCTGCACCCCCTTTCGAGTTGTGCCCTTTATTCTCTATTGTTCATCCGACCAAAATGAATCACTTCACATTTCTCTGCATTGAACCTCATCTGCCACCTGTCTGCCCATTCCACCAACATGTCTATGTCCTTTTCAAATTCGACATTATCCTCCTCATCATTCACAATGCTTCTAAGTTTCGTATCATCGGCAAACTTTGAAATTGTGCCCTGTACACCGAGGTCTAGGTCATTAATATATATCAGGAAAAGCAAAGGTCCTAATACTGATCCCTGGGGAACTCCACTGCAAACCTTCCTCCAGCCCGAAAAACCATCCATTAACCATTGCTCTTTGTTTTCTGTCACTAAACCAATTTCGTCGCCATGTTGCTACCGTCCCTTTTATTCCACGAGTTACAAGTTTTCTCACATGTTTGCTGTGTGGCATTGTATCAAACGCCTTTTGAAAGTCCATGTATACCACATCCACAGCATTGCCCTCATCAACCCTCTCTGTTGCCTTCTCAAAAAAATTCTAGCAGGTTAGTTAAACATGATTTTCCCTTATGGAATCCATGCTGTCTTTCATTAATTAACTCGTCCATGTGACTATTGATTTTGTCCCGAATTATTTTTTCTAGAAGTTTCCCCACCACCAAAGTTAAACTGACTGGCCTGTAGTTGCTGGGCTTATCTTTACCCCCTTTTTGAACAAGGGTGTAACGTTTGAAATTCTCCAGTTATCTGGCACCAGCCCTGAGTCTAAGGAAGACTGAAAAATTATGGCCAACGCGATTTCCACCCTCACTTCCCTCAGTATCCTTGAATACATCTCATCTGCTGCTGGTGCTTTATCTACTTTATGTTCAGACAGCCGATCGAACACTTTCACTTTACCCATTTTACACACTCTAGTGTCTGACTTACCTTCTCTTTCAACCAGAGGAAACTTCTTGCCTGCATCTACCCTGTCTATCCCTTTAAGGACTTTGTAGGTTTCAATGAGATCACCTTTCATTCTTTGAAACTCCAGAGCATTCAGGCCCAGTTTCCCCAATCTCTCTTCATAGGACAGTCCCGCCATCCCTGGAACAAGTCGGGTGAAACTTCTTAGCACTCGTTCCATGGGAATAATATCCTTCCGAAGGTCAAGGGACTAAAACTGCACACAGTACTCGAGGTGTGGTCTAACCAAGGTTCTCCACGATTGAAGCAAGACTTCATTACTCCTGTACTCAAATCCCCTTGCGATAAAGGCTAACATAACATTAACTTTCCCAATTGCTTGCTGATGCTATATGTGAAGTCTCTACCTTCCGAAGCTCCTGCCAGGGGATATCATTTCTCCCTAACTGCTCTATCGAACGGCTGTACCTCCAGGGTTAAAGCGTCCCATTAGCTTGCTCTGATCCAGGAAAACTGTCCCAGCTTCTCCAGTCTCTCCACATAACAACCGTCTCTCAACCATGGCACCATTCTGGTAAATGTCTCTTCAACCGCCCTGGTCTAAGGATAACGATGGCATAGTTGCAATGTCACTGCGATAATAAGCCAGAGGCCTAGGCTGATGCCCAGGTTACATGGGTTCAGGCACAGGCACACCCAGTGCAATTTAAACTTGCCAAGGACCCAGTAATGTGCATAGCCCTGCTGTAGAATAGGTAAGGAGCCCAGTGCCACACAGGTGGCATTGCACCTATTTGCCTCAGGCCACTGTTGCTTACAACGTTTGCCAGGAGACACACGGCATCGACATCTGGCTATTCGGAGATGAAGGTGTGGATAAACTGGAATCCAGATGTCTATAAATTGGAAATCTACACGTGGCTAATGTGGGAATGCCGATGAGGTTCGTTGGGGATCTGGATATGTTCAATTGGAGATTTCTCATCAGTAAATTAGAAACTGAACAACATACATCCTTGTTGGGGATATTAACAACACTTAATCCAGTCACTCAACCATAACAAGGAACCACGTCCATTCTGATTGGTTGGGTGTTGGAAGGGGGCGTGTCCAACACTGCATCACTTCCTCATGCTCTTCATATTTTCCTCAATGATTTGTAAAGAGCAGGTTTGGACCCTCACAAGGCTTACACTCCGGTTCTCGCTGCTTTGCTTATTTCTAAACAGCTTCAAGGGGAAGATGTATCAGTCATTGGCTCTGATAATCCTTTTGCACTGTGAGTGAGTCTGAAATACCAACGTTTTCTCTAATAACCTTCCTATACTCATTCCCTCTTCCTTTCATTTCCTAGAAATCCCCTGTTTACTGACCTCTTCCTCTTCCCCACTCTCTCCCAGGTGTGAACTCGCAGACTATCCTCCAGACTCCTGCCTCTGTCTCCAGAGTTGTGGGGGAGGAAGTGGAACTGAAGTGCACTTTGGAGGGGAGCAGTACCCTTAACATGTTCTGGTACAGACAATACCCGAGGAAGGAGCCTCAGGTTATGTTTTACTCCACGGGTACTAATCACAAAAATCCAGAGAAGGAGGTGGACGGTTTCACTGCCGAGAGACCGACTGGCACCCAGTTCAACCTGGAGTCCTCCAGCCTGCGGGAGAATCACTCGGCCGTGTATTTCTGTGCCTGGAGTCTTCACAGTGACTCAGAGAGATGGAGCAGTTCAACAAAAACCCCAAAGGCAGCAGGAAACACCTGTTGGACATACAATAGCGCGGTATTTCCACTTGAATTGATGCAGGGCTATCATATTTTTGACAATAAGAATAGACGGGTGAGAATAAAATTGAGAGCACAGGTGCAGAGGCGAAGAGTCTGGCCTCTTTCTGTGCTGATAAGCTTTCTATCTTTCTATGAAAGATTAAGAAGGGTGGCACCACACTGAGAGGTTTTCACTATCAGGAGAGAATATCAGAAAAACGATTGGGGTTTTATCCACTAACACGGTGTCTTCTTTCACTCAGATGATCAAACACACAACTCTCTTTGTTAGGAACAAAGGAAGAGGAGTAGGCCATTCAGCCCCTTTGTCCCGTTGCATAGAAACAGGAGGAGATCATTCTGCAAATCTCGTAAATATGCTCTGCACCCTAATAAGGAGCCTCACATTCTCCCTTAAGTGTGGTGGCCAGAACTGGACGCAATACTCCAGCTGGAGCCTAACCAGAGCTTTATAAAGGTTCACTGCTTTTGGACTCAATACCTCCATTTATGAAGATCAGGATCCCATCTGCTTTACTAACCACTCTCTCAACATGCCCTGCCACCTTCAAAGATCGAGGCACATGCAGCCTCAGGTCCACTGTTCCTTGCAAACTCTTTCGAAATCTGCCTTTTAGTCTATATTGCCTTTGTCTATCCCTTCAGCCAAAATGCATCACAGCGAATTTCTCCAAGAAGAGGGCCCTATAGGACCAGTAACACACAACTGCCTGGAAAACTGTTTATGAAGAATTCAGGAGGAGGTCTCTCAGTCTTTTGGAGCCTCTTACAAAGGAACATGAGGAGGCCAATTACTCCCCTGCCTCATTGCGCACAAACAGGAGGAGGTTATTGATCAATGTAGAGCTTGTTAGTAGGAATTGGAGAAGGGTACTTAGTCCCCCTTGAGCCGATTAATATGAACAGGAGTAAGCCATTCAGCCCCTTTGAGCCTGTTGCACAGGAGCAAGAGGAGGCCAATTCAGTTCCCCCCTCAGTCTGCACAGGTACAGGAGGAGGCCCATTCAGCCCCTCGAATCTGTTAAATAGGAAATGGGTGAGGCCATTCAGCCCCATCGAGCCTGTTACATCTGAAGAGCCATCCACATGTGACAGTTTCGCTCAGGCTCTTGTATCCAATTGGGAAATCCAGATGTGGAGATCCGCGTTTCTGATTGGCAAATACAAAAAGAGCAATTGCGAATTTAAACCATGCTAATTCCGATTGGTTGAATGAGAGAAGGGGGCGTGACCAAACGCCCCTCACCACCTTGCTTTCCTCAATGGTTTGTCAAGATGACTTGATGAATAGGGAAAGGTCCAGTGAAAGATGTATCTGTTACTGGGTCTGATGACCATCTCCCACCATAAGGAACTTTATGAAACATAATGCTGCTTAATAATTTTCTTTACTTTATAATTTCCTTCTCTCCTTGACGCTTTCATTCCTCCCTTCCATCCTTCTTCCTCGATAATCCAGAGTGTCCTGGCGTCATTTTCGACCCATCTCTTTCCCAGATGTGAACTCACAGATTGTCCTCCAGAGTCCCACCACTACCTGTGGGAGATAAAGTTGCGCTGTACAGAGACTTGATTTTTGTGCAGGGCGATGGTGTTTGTGACAATAAGAAGGGACCCGTGTGAATAAAAGTGAGAGAATAAATATAGAGGCACTGGTAAAGATGTCACTAATAGCCTGCTTATGTTCCCTAAAACCTTCTGTCTGTCTATGAATGATTAACGGGGATGTGACCCAAATTGAGAAGATGTAAATATCAGGAAGGAATGATCACTAAAAATATTTAGGTTTCATCTCCTGACACTATCTTCATTCTCCACAGGGACAGCAGAGAGCGCTCTAGGACCGTCAAACAGACAACAGCCTGCCCCCTGCTTATTCAGGACACAACCTAGGAACATAGGGAATAGGAGAAGGAGTAGGCCATTCGGCACATCGAACCGACTCATGGCTGATCACCTACCTCTGAGTCATTTCCCCCCACTATCCCCATCTCCCTTGATGTCATTAGTATCTAGAAATCTATCGCTTTCTGTCTCGAACATGCTCAATGCAGTCAGCTCACAAAGACATCTTTGGTAGAGAATTCCAAAGATTCACAACTCTCTTAGTTAAAGAAATTCCTCCTCATCTCACTCTTCAATGGCCTGCACCTTATTCGGAGACAGTGTATCCTGATTCCAGACTGAACACGCTATCGACATTTGTCGTGTCATGTCTTGTCAGAATTTTGTAAGTTTCAATGCGATCACCTCTTATTCTTTGGAACTCCAGAGAATACAGACCCAGTTTCTGTAATCGCTCTTCCTCAGACAAACCCACCCAGCCAGGGATTATTTTGGTGAATCTCTGCTGCATTCTCTCTTTGGCAAGTATATCCTTCCTTCGATAAGGAGAGCAAAACTGCACACAATACGAGAGGTGCAGTCGCATCAAGGTTCTATACAATTGCAACAAGACATTTTTACCCCTGTACTGAAATCCCATTGCAATGAAGGCCAGCATACCATTCGCCTTCGGAATTGCTTGCTGCACCTGCATATTAGCTGTTAGTGTTGTGAGTTCATAATGTTGTGTGATGCAACATAAATGAGAAGCGTGGAGTCCAGTTGGTTGAAGATCACAAACAAGTCTATTTACAGCTGAACTATCATACACAGTACTGAACTAACTATTTACAGGACCTGCCTGTAGGTGTTCCAGTTACAGAGTGACACTGGCTACGAGTCACGTGACTACGTGCTGGAATTTAGCTCATTAGCATCCTAAGATCTTAAAGGGACATGAGAGAGAAATGGAGAGACGGACAGAGAAAGACAGAGGGAGAGAGAAAGATTAACACCATCGAATACAATAACAACTTGAGGAAAAAACACCAACAAATGCAGCAGCAACTTCAGCAGGTGACTAGCACCAAAAAATGCAACAACTTCAGCTGGAGACTACCAGCAACAAATGCAGCAACAACTTCAGCAGGAGACTAATAGCAACAAACGCAACAACAACTTATACTTGCAGCCAAACAGAGAGACAGGGACGTGGCTTCCAATCAGGGAGGTAGGAGTTGTGAAAACCAAATCACTTACTTCAGTCTTCATGTAGCTTCTCACAGGACTCAAAGCTCTTGTTTCCACTGATTTACAGATTACAAACACAGCTTCCAGTAGAAGATGTATCTGTTACTGAATCTGATAGCATTATTTCAATGTAAGGGATCTTTTTCCCACGGAACTGTTTGTGTTGACAATCAACATTTATCTTTTCGCAGTACCCGTTTCCCGCAATTAGGGGGAGCAGTTGCTGGAGGTGCAGCTGTCATTGCCCACCAACAGGAGGCAGCAGTGGATGGAGGTTCAGCTCGCATTGCCCACCAACAGGGGGCAGCAGTAGATGGAGGTTCAGCTCGTATTGCCCACCAAAAGGGGGCAGCAGTAGCTGGAGGTGCAGCTCTCTTTGTCTACCAACAGAGGGCAGCAGTAGACGGAGGTGCAGCTCTCTGCCCACCAACAGGGAGCAGCAGTAGATGGAGGTGCAGCTGTCATTGCCCACCAACAGGCGGCAGCAGTAGATGGCATTTCAGCAACAAGAACATGAAATGTTAGAAATCCTCAGTGCATCAGGCAGGATCTGCAGAGAGTAAAAGAGAGCTACCACTTCACATCAGAACCGGCAAACATGAGAAGCGTTTTGAGCAACTTAAATGGATGTTTGAGCGTGAAGAAATGCAAAAGAGACAGTCTGTGATAGGGTGGGGAGGGGAGGGATAGATAGAGAGATAGAGGGAGACAGGGAGAGATAGAGAGACAGAGAGAGAGAAAGGCGGAGAAAGAGATACATAGAGAGCGGAACATAGAGACAAAGACCCACAGAGACAGAGAGAGAGACAGATAGATGGAGATCGAGTAATATAGCGTTTGAAAAACAGAGACAGAGTGAGGCAGAGAGACAGAGATGGAGTGACTGCGAGAGACTGAGAGAGAGAGATGGAGACAAAGAGAGAGAGACTGAGAGAGAGAAAGGCAGAGAAAGAGACATATATAGAGAGAAACACAGAGACAGAGACCCACATCGACAGAGAGAGAGACAGATAGACGGAGTTCGAGTAATATAGCGTTTGAAAAAGAGAGACAGAGTGAGGCAGAGAGACAGAGATGGAGTGAATGCGAGAGACTGAGAGAGAGACAGAGAGAGAGAAAGAGACAGAGGGAGATGTAGAGAGACAGAGGGAGAGACAGAGAGAGAGAGGCAGAGAGAGAGACAGACAGACAGAGCGGGAGCGATGGAGAGAGAAAGTAGACAAAGAGAGAAAGTAGACAGAGATAGAGTGAGATAGTATTAGGCACAGAAGGAGAGACAGAGTGAGGTAATGAGACAGATGGAGAGACAGAGAGAAAGAGAGAGACAGAGACAGTGAGAGGCTGATAGCCAGAGTGAGAAAAAAGAAGAACGTCAGAGACAGGCAAAGAAAGAGGAGGAAAAGGAGGGAAAGAGTAAAGGGCGGAAGGAAAACATAGAACAAGACAAAGAGGCAGAGAGAGAGAGGGACAGAGCGAGAGTGAAAGGAAGAGAGAGAGAGAGAGACAAACAGAGAGACAGATGGAGGGAGAGACAGAGAAAGACAGTAGACAGAGACCGAGTGAAATAGTGTTAGGCACAGAAAGGGAGACAGATGAGGTAGTGAGACAGATGGAGAGATAGAGACAAAGAGAGAAACAGAGAGAGAGGCAGACAGAGACAGTGAGAGAGTGAGAGGCAGAGATAAGTTAGAATGTCAGAGACAGGCAAAGATACAGAGAGAGAAAGGAGCGAAAGAGTAAAGGAAGGAAGGGAAACTGAGAACAAGACAAAGAGACAGAGAGAGACAGGGGCGAAGAGAGAGAAAAGAAAGAGAGAGAGGGGGCAGACAGAGAGACAGAGAGAGACAGAGAGACAGAAAGAGAGGTAGAGAGAGAGAGAGAGAGAGAGAGAGATACAGATAGACAGAGAGAGACAGTAGACAGAGATAGAGTGAGATTGTGTCAGGCTCAGAAAGAGAAACAGTTGAGGTAGTGCGACAGATGGAGAGACAGAGAGAAAGAAAGAAACAGAGAGAGAGGCAGACAGAGACAGTGAGAGAGTGAGAGGCAGAGAGAAGTTAGAATGTCAGAGACAGGCAACGATAGAGAGAGAGAAAGGAGAGAAAGAGTAAAGGAAGGAAGGGAAACCGAGAACAAGACAAAGAGACAGAGAGAGACAGGGGCGAAGAGAGAGAAAAGAAAGAGAGAGGGGGGGGCAGACAGAGAGACAGAGGGAGAGAGAGACAGAGAGAGAGAGGTAGAGAGAGAGAGAGAGAGAGAGAGAGATGCAGATAGACAGAGCGAGACAGTAGACAGAGATAGAGTGAGATTGTGTCAGGCACAGAAAGAGAAACCGTTGAGGTAGTGCGACAGATGGAGAGACAGGGAGAAAGAAAGAAACAGAGAGCGAGGCAGACAGAGACAGTGAGAGAGTGAGAGGCAGAGAGGAGAAGGAAGAACGTCAGAGACAGGCCGAGATAGAGAGAGAGAAAGGGAGAGAAAGAGTAAAGGTAAGGAGGAATACAACAAGACAGAGAGTCAGAAAGAGAGATGGGGCAGAGAGACAGAGAGTGGCAAAGAGTGAGAGGCAGACAGAGAGCGAGCGAGAGAGAGAGACAGAGAGAAAGAGATAGAGAGAGGCAGAGAGAGAGTGAGAGAGAGGCATAGGGAGAGAGAGAGAGAGAGACATAGAGAGAGACTGACAGACAGAGAGAGAGGCAGACAGAGAGACAAAGGGAGAGAGAGAGACAGAGAGACAGAGGGAGGGAGAGACAGCGAGAGAGAGACAGATAGGCGGAGAGAGACAGAGATACAGAGAGAGGGAGAGGCGGAGAGAGTGGCAGACAGAGACAGTGAGAGTCGAAGAGGCAGAGAGGAGAAAAAAGAACGTCAGAGACAGGCAAAGATAGAGTGAGAGAAAGGGAGAGAAAGAGTAAAGGGAGGAAGGATACAGAGAACAAGACAAAGAGGCAGAGAGAGTCAGAGAGAGAGAGACAGGGAGAGACCGAGAGAGAGACCGAGAGAGACAGCAGACAGAGATCGAGTGAAATAGCGTGAGGCCGAGAAAGAGAGACGGAGTGAGGTAGTGAGACAGATGGAGAGACAGAGCGAAAGAGAGAGACAGAGAGAGAGGCAGACAGAGACAGTGAGAGAGTGAGAGGCAGAGAGAAGAAAGAAGAACGTCAGAGACAGGCAAAGATAGAGAGAGAGAGAAAGGGAGAGAAGGAGTAAAGGTAAACAGAGAACAAGACAAAGAAGCAGAGGGAGGGACAGGGACAGAGAGAGAGAGAGAGAGAGGCAGACAGACAGATGGAGAGGGAGAAAGAGAGACAGGCAAACAGAGAGACAGAGGGAGAGACAGACAGACAGCCAGACAGAGAGAGACAGACAGACAGTCAGAGACAGATAGACAGAGATATAGTGTGATTAGATTAGATTAGAATATTACAGCGCAGTACAGGCCCTTCGGCCCTCGATGTTGCGCCGATCATCTGACCTACACTATTCCATTTACATCCATATGTCTATCCAATGACCACTTAAATGCCCTTAAAGTTGGCGAGTCTACTACTGTTGCAGGCAGGGCGTTCCACGCCCCTACTACTCTCTGCGTAAAGAAACTACCTCTGACATCTGTCCTATATCTTTCACCCCTCAACTTAAAGCTATGTCCCCTCGTGTTTGCCATCCTCATCCGAGGAAAAAGACTCTCACTATCCACCCTATCTAACCCTCTGATTATCTTGTATGTCTCTATTAAGTCACCTCTCCTCCTCCTTCTCTCTAACGAAAACAACCCCAAGTCCCTCAGCCTTTCCTCGTAAGACCTTCCTTCCATACCAGGCAACATCCTAGTAAATCTCCTCTGCACCCTTTCCAAAGCTTCGACATCCTTCCTATAATGCGGTGACCAGAACTGCACGCAATACTCCAGGTGCGGCCTCACCAGAGTTTTGTACAGCTGCATCATGACCCCGTGGCTCTGAAACTCGATCCCCCTACTAATAAAGGCTAACACACCATATGCCTTCTTAACAGCCCTATTAACCTGGGTAGCAACTTTCAGGGATTTATGTACCTGGATACCAAGATCTCTCTGCTCATCTACACTACCAAGAATCTTCCCATTAGCCCAGTACTCTGCATTGCTGTTACTCCTTCCAAAGTGAATCACCTCACACTTCTCCGCATTAAACTCCATTTGCCATCTCTCAGCCCAGCTCTGCAGCCTATCTATGTCCCTCTGTACCCTACAACACCCTTCGACACTATCCACAACTCCACCGACCTTCGTGTCATCCGCAAATTTACTAACCCACCCTTCTACACCCTCATCCAGGTCGTTTATAAAAATGACAAACAGCAGTGGCCCCAAAACAGAACCTTGCGGTACACCACTAGTAACTAAACTCCAGGATGAACATTTGCCATCAACCACCACCCTCTGTCTTCTTTCAGCTAGCCAATTTTTAGTTTTAGACACAGTAAGAGAGACAGAGTGAAATAGTGAGACAGAGATGGAGAGACTGGGAGAGACAGAAAGAGACAAAGAGAGGCAGAGAACGAGAGACAGTGAGAGATGTGATGCTGAGAGAGAAAAGGAAGAACATCAGAGACAGGCAAAGATAAAGAGAGAGAAAGGGAGAAAATGAATAAATGGAAGAAGCAAAACAGAGATCAAGACAAAGAGATTGAGAGACACAGAGAGAGAGGGAGACAGACAGACAGACCAAGACAGAAAGAGAGACAAAGAGAGAGGAAGATAGATAGATAGAGAGAGAGAGAGAGGGATAGAGATAGAGAGAGACAGAGAGACAGAGAGAGAGGGAGACAGAGATGCAAAGAGAGAGAGAGAGGGTGAGACAGAGAAAGAGGGAGACAGAGACAGAAAAGGGTTTCAGAGGGACAGGGAGAGATAGAGAGAGAGAGAAAGACAGACAGAGACAGGAATGGAGTCACAGAGAGAGAAAGACTTGTCGAGAGACTTATACAGGGAGAAGAAGATTAGAATATGGAGGAGAGAAAGTGTTTATGGAAACAGGAGACTTCCAATGGGATAATAACTCTGAAAAGGGAAGGACACGTGATTAAAAGGGAAATTTGAAGTGAGAGATAAAGGGACAGAAAAATGAGAGAGAGAGGGGGGGGGGGGGAGAGGTTTTATTGAACTGCTTAGTAACATCGTGGGAGGTCAGTATAGCACCGTGTTACATTCCTGTGCTCACCCCGTGCAAGAACTCCACCATTCTCTTGCCCTTCTCACAGGCTACCCGACTGCCTGCCCCAGTGCCCAGGAAATCCCTACCCCTGCAGCAAGGTACCTCCACTGTCAGGACAGGCAGGAGCAGACTGAATCCTGAGTTGACCATCTCATGGGGCACATGCCCCCTGAAGAGATAGCAAACTGCCCAGGCAAGGCGAGAGGCTTGCTGGGGGAGGGAGGTTTCAATGGTGGGTTCACTCTCTGTGGTGAACGATCCAGCTACCTTCGGAGGTAGGACCCGACTCACCGTACTGGGTAAGTAATGCTCGAGTCCAGGTGCTGGAGGTTGAGTTGGGGGGCAAAAGGAGCCGGTACGCACAATAACATCTCTGAGTTTACCGTGTCTGACCAGATGGAATCTTATTATTGTGTTGGAAGAGGCCATTTGATCATTGTGTCTCTTTGGTGCAGAGAGGGGGAAATAAACAGAAAAGGAAATAAGCAGAGAAAAATGTGAGATAGAAAAAATGGCGAGCAAAAAATGGAACCAGAGAGAGAGAAAGATGCAGAAAGAGAGGGAAAGCAACAGAGAGAGAGGGAAAGAAACACAGAGAGAGTGATGACACAGAGATAGATGGAAAGAAACAGAGAGAAAGAGAGAGGGAAGAGAGAGAGAGAGAGAAAGAAACGGAGAGAAAAAATAAACAGTAACAGAGAGAGAGAGAGAGAGAGAGACTGCAGGCAGTAGAGAGGCAGACAGAAAGCCAGTGAGATAAACAGAGAGAGAGAATCACACATTGAGAGAGAAACACTCCGAGAGAGAATGAGAGGCAGAGAGAGAGAATTTTTTTCAGAAAGAGAGAGTGTGATTTCGAGAGAGGGGGAGATATTCAGAGAGAGAGAGAGGCAGAGAGAGAGAGAGGGTGTGGGAGTGATTCAGAGGGAAGGGGTGTGTTTCAGAGAGAGAGAGAGAGAGACTTAGAGAGAGAGAGAGCAATTCAGAGAGAGAGAGGCAGAGTGAAAGAGAGTGGGAGCGATTCAGAGGGTGGGGGGTGTTTCAGAGAGAGAGAGAGATTTAAAGAGAGAGAGAGAGAGAGCAATTCAGAGAGAGAGAGGCAGAAAGAGAGAGAGTGGGAGCGATTCAGAGTGGGGGGGTTTCAGACAGAGAGAGAGAGAGATTTAGAGAGAGAGAGAGAGCAATTCAGAGAGAGCGGGAGAGATTCAGGGAGAGAGGGAGAGAACCCAAGAGAGACAGAGATTTACAGAGATTGAGAGACTAAAGGAGAGAGAGATTCAGGCAGAGAGAGGGCGAGAGATTCAGTCAGAGAGAGAGCAATTCAGAGAGAGAGGGAGAGATTCAGGGAGAGAGGGAGAGAACCCAAGAGAGAGAGGGGGAGAGATTCAGAGAGAGAGAGTGGGACCGATTCAGAGAGAGAGGGAGAGATTCAGGGAGAGAGGGAGAGAATCCGCGAGGGAGAGATTTATAGAGATTGAGAGAGAAAAGGAGAGAGAGATTCAGGTAGAGAGAGAGAGAGAGAGAGATTCAGTCAGAGAGAGCAATACAGTTCTGGACCATTGACCATGGTGCCAGGGTTGGCTCTTTTCTACAGCTGTCTGATTGATCCCAGTTCCCTCCCACCCTATCGCTATAGACCTGCAATTCCTCCCTTCAGCTGTTGACCCAATTCTCTTTGTAATACTCTGAGTCAATCCCACCGCCCTTTCAGGCAGTGCATTCCACATCACAACAGCTCGCTGCTTTGTGTCACGGGAAACAGTTTCGCCTCATTTACTCTGTCAAAACCATGACCGATTGCAAACGTCTCTGTTAAATCTCCCCTGAACCGTCTCTTCAGGAGAACAATCCCAGCTCCTCCAGTCTCTCCACATTAACTGAAGTCTCTCATCCTTGGTGTCATAGAACAAAGAAAGAACAAAGATAATTACAGCACAGGAACAGGCCCTTCGGCCCTCCAAGCCTGCGCCGATCCAGATCCTCTCTCTAAACATGTCGCCTATTTTCTAAGGTTCTGTATCTCTTTTCTTCCTGCCTATTCATGTATCTGTCTAGATACATCTTAAAAGACTCCATCGTGCCCGCATCTACCACCTCCGCTGGCAATGCGTTCCAGGTGCCCACCACCCTCTGCGTAAAGAACTTTCCACGCATATCCCCCCTAAACTTTTCCCCTTTCACTTTGAACTCGTGTCCTCTAGTAATTGAAACCCCCACTCTGGGAAAAAGCCTCTTGCTATCCACCCTGTCTATACCTCTCATGATTTTGTACACCTCAATCAGGTCCCCCCTCAACCTCCGTCTTTCTAATGAAAATAATCCTAATCTGCTCAACCTCTCTTCATAGCTAGCGCCCTCCATACCAGGCAACATCCTGGTGAACCTCCTCTGCACCCTCTCCAAAGCATCCACATCCTTTTGATAATGTGGCGACCAGAACTGTACGCAGTATTCCAAATGTGGCCGAACCAAAGTCCTATACAACTGTAACATGACCTGCCAACTCGTGTACTCAATGCCCCGTCCGATGAAGGAAAGCATGCCGTATGCCTTCTTGACCACTCTATTTACCTGCGTTGCCACCTTCAGGGAACAGTGGACCTGAACACCCAAATCTCTCTGGACATCAATTTTGCCCAGGACTTTTCCATTTACTGTATAGTTCACTCTTGAATTGGATCTTCCAAAATGCATCACCTCGCATTTGCCCTGATTGAACTCCATCTGCCATTTCTCTGCCCAAGCCTCCAATCTATCTATATTCTGCTGTATTCTCTGACAGTCCCCTTCACTATCTGCTACTCCACCAATCTTAGTGTCGTCTGCAAATTTGCTAATCAGTCCACCTATACTTTCCTCCAAATCATTAATGTATATCACAAACAACAGTGGTCCCAGCACGGATCCCTGTGGAACACCACTGGTCACACGTCTCCATTTTGAGAAACTCCCTTCTACTGCTACTCTCTGTCTCCTGTTGCCCAGCCAGTTCTTTATCCATCTAGCTAGTACACCTTGGACCCCAAGCGCCTTCACTTTCTCCATCAGCCTGCCATGGGGAACCTTATCAAACGCCTTACTGAAGTCCATGTATATGACATCGACAGCCCTTCCCTCATCAATCAACTTTGTCACTTCCTCAAAGAATTCTATTAAGTTGGTAAGACATGACCTTCCCTGCACAAAACCATGTTGCCTATCACTGATGAGCCCATTTTCTTCCAGATGGGAATAGATCCTATCCCTCAGTATCTTCTCCAGCAGCTTCCCTACCACTGACGTCAGGCTCACCGGTCTATAATTACCTGGATTATCCCTGCTACCCTTCTTAAACAAGGGGACAACATTAGCAATTCTCCAGTCCTCCGGGACCTCACCCGTGTTTAAGGATGCTGCAAAGATATCTGTTAAGGCCCCAGCTATTTCCTCTCTCGCTTCCCTCAGTAACCTGGGATAGATCCCATCCGGACCTGGGGACTTGTCCACCTTAATGCCCTTTAGAATACCCAACACTTCCTCCCTCCTTATGCCGACTTGACCTAGAGTAATCAAACATCTGTTCCTAACCTCAACATCCGTCATGTCCCTCTCCTCGGTGAATACCGATGCAAAGTACTCGTTTAGAATCTCACCCATTTTCTCTGACTCCACGCATAACTTTCCTCCTTTGTCCTTTAGTGGGCCAATCCTTTCTCTAGTTACCCTCTTTCTCCTTATATATGAATAAAAGGCTTTGGGATTTTCCTTAACCCTGTTTGCTAAAGATATTTCATGACCCCTTTTAGCCCTCTTAATTCCTCGTTTCAGATTGGTCCTACATTCCCGATATTCTTTCAAAGCTTCGTCTTTCATCAGCCGCCTAGACCTTATGTATGCTTCCTTTTTCCTCTTAGCTAGTCTCACAATTTCACCTGTCATCCATGGTTCCCTAATCTTGCCATTTCTATCCCTCATTTTCACAGGAACATGTCTCTCCTGCACGCTAATCAACCTCTCTTTAAAAGCCTCCCACATATCACATGTGGATTTACCTTCAAACAGCTGCTCCCAATCTACATTTCCCAGCTCCTGCCGAATTTTGGTGTAGTTGGCCTTCCCCCAATTTAGCACTCTCCCTTTTGGACCACTCTCGTCTTTGTCCATGAGTATTTTAAAGCTTACGGAATTGTGATCACTATTCCCAAAGTAGTCCCCTACTGAAACTTCAACAACCTGGCCGGGCTCATTCCCCAACACCAGGTCCAGTCTGGCCCCTTCCCGAGTTGGACTATTTACATACTGCTCTAGAAAACCCTCCTGGATGCTCCTTACAAATTCTGCTCCATCTGGACCTCTAACACTAAGCGAATCCCAGTCAATGTTGGGAAAATTAAAATCTCCTATCACCACCACCCTGTTGCTCCTACATCTTTCCATAATCTGTTTACATATTTGTACCTCTATCTCACGCTCGCTGTTGGGAGGCCTGTAGTAAATCTTGTGTGAACTCACTTTATTTCTCTTTCGTTCACAGTTTCTGCCACTAAGTTCCTCATCCTCATTATTTCTCATCCTTATCTCTCTCTCTCCTTGCCCTCTTCCCTTTCCCTGTTGTTTGTCTCTGCTTGCCCCCTCTCTCCTTGCCATCCTTCGTTTGTGTTCAATCAACTACCACTCCCTCGCTTTCCTACACAGTCCTGTTCTAAGTCTCCTTTTCTCTCAGTCCTGGTGGTAGTGTTGCCCTGGATGATCGGCTTGCAGCTCTGGACTGGGACTCGGGCAATGAGGGTCAGAGAGGGTTCTGTCTCAGAGGCGGCTCATAACTGACAGAGTAATGGTTTGAAGGCCTTTTACGTGAGCAATGTGGTGGCGTGAATACGGGAAATTATAACCACGTGTACTTTGGAAACGGAAGTGGATTAACAGTGTAAGATCAGTGCAAAATGCAACCCCACGCGAACCGTCCCTACCTCTGTAACCTCCTCCAGCCCCTACAACCCTCCCTAACTCTGTAACCTCCTCCCGCCCCTACAACCCTCCCTAACTCTGTAACCTCCTCCATCCCCTACAACCCTCCCTATCTCTGTAACCTCCTCCAGCCCCTACAACCCTCCCTATCTCTGTAACATCCTCCAGCCCCAACACCCATCCCTATCTCTGCAACCTCCTCCAGCCCCTACAACCCTCCATTTCTCTGTAACCTCCATCAGCCCCGACACCCCTCCCTATCTCTGTAACCTCCACCAGTCCCTACAACCCTCCCTATCTCAGTAACCTCCTCCAGCCCCGACAGCTCTCCTGATCTCTGTAACCTCCTCCAGCTCCTACACACCTCCCTATCTCTGCAACCTCCTCCAGCCCCTACGACACTCCCTATCTCTGCAACATCCTCCAGCCCTTGCACCCCTCCATAACTCTGTAACATCCTGTAGCCCCGACAGCTCTCCCTATCTCGTTTACCTCCTCCAGCCCCTACACCCATCCCTAACTCTGTTACCTCCTCCAGCCCCTACAACACTTCCTACCTCTGTAACCTCCACCAGACCCTGCAACCCTCCCCATCTATGTAACCTCCTTCAGCCATTACAACCCACCCTATCGCTGTAACCTCCTCTAGCTCCTACACCCATCCCTAACTCTGTTATCTCCTCCAGCCCCTACAGCTCTCCCTATCTCTGTTACCTCCTCTAGCCCCTACACCCGTCCCTATCTCTGTAACCTCCTTCAGCCACTGGACCCCTCCCCATTTCTGTAACCTGCTTTAGCTCCTACAGCTCTCTCTATCTCTGTTACCAGCTCCAGACCCTTCAACCCTCCCTATCTCTGTAACCTCCACCAGTCCCTTCAACCCTCCCTATCTCTGTAACCTCCTCCAGCGCCTATAACCCTCCATATCTCTGTTACCTCCTCCAGCCCCGACAAACCTCCCTATCTCTGTAACCTCCTCCAGCCCCTACAACCCTCCCTAACTCTGTAACCTCCTCCAGCCGCTGGACCCCTCCCTATATCTGTAAACTCTACCAGCCTCTACAACCCTCCCTATCTCTGTTACCTCCCCCAGCCCCTACAGCCCTCCCTATCTCTGTAATCTCTTCCAGCCCCTGCAACCCTCCCTATCTCTGTAACCTCTTCCAGCTCCGACAACACTCCCTATCTCTGTTATCTCCTCCAGGCCCTGCACCCATCCCTATCTCTGTAACGTCTTCCAGCCCCTACAACCCACCCTATCACTGTTACCTCCTCCAGCCCCTACAGCACTCCCTAACTCTGTAACCTCTTCCTACCCCTAAACCCCTCCCTATATCTGTAAACTCTACCAGCCCCTACAAGACTCCCTATCTCTGTTACCTCCTCCAGCCACTACAGCACTCCCTATCTCTATTACCGCCTCCAGTCACTACAACCCTCCCTATCTCTGTAACCTCCTCCAGCCACTACAACCCCCCTATCTCTTTAACCTCCTCCAACCCCTACACACCACCCTATCTCTGTAAACTCCTCCAGCCCCTGCAACCCTCCCTATCTCTGTAACCTCTTCCAGCTCCGACAACACTCCCTATCACTGTTATCTCCTCCAGGCCCTGCACCCATCCCTATCTCTGTAACGTCTTCCAGCCCCTACAAACCCTCCCTATTACTGTTACCTCCTCCAGCCCCTACAGCACTCCCTAACTCTGTAACCTCATCCTGCCCCTAAATCCCTCCCTAACTCTTTAACCTCCTCCAACCCCTACACCCCACCCTATCTCTGTAACCTCCTCCAGCCCCTGCAACCCTCCCTATCTCTGTAACCTCTTCCAGCTCCGACAACACTCCCTATCACTGTTATCTCCTCCAGGCCCTGCACCCATCCCTATCTCTGTAACGTCTTCCAGCACCTACAACCCTCCCTATTACTGTTACCTCCTCCAGCCCCTACAGCACTCCCTAACTCTGTAACCTCATCCTGCCCCTAAATCCCTCCCTATATCTGTAAACTCTACCAGCCCCTACAAGACTCCCTATCTCTGTAACCTCCTCCAGCCACGACAACCCTCCCTATCTCTGTAACCTCCTCCAACCACTACACCCCACCCTATCTCTGTAACCTCCTCCAGCCCCTCCAACCTTCCCTTTCTCTGTTACCTCCTCCAGCCCCTAAAGCCCGCCCTATATCTGTAAACTCTACCAGCCCCTACAGCCCTCCCTATCTCTGTTACCTCCTCCAGCCCCCACAGCACTCCCTATCTCTATTACCTCCTCCAGCCACGACAGCCCTCCCTATCTCTGTAACCTCCTCCAGCCACTACAACCCTCCCTATCTCTGTAACCTCCTCCAGCCCCGACAACCCTCCCTATCTCTGTAACCTCCTCCAGCCCCTAAACCCCTCCCTATATCTGTAAACTCTACCAGCCCCTACAGCCCTCCCTATCTCTGTTACCTCCCCCAGCCCCTACAGCTCTCCCTATCTCTGATAACTCTACCAGCCCCAACAACCCTCCCTAACTCTATAGCCTCCTCCAGCCTCTACAACCCACCCTATCTCTGAAACCTCTTGCAACCCTGATAACCCTCCCTATCTCTGTAACCTCTTCCAACCTCGACTCCCCTTCCTATCTCTGTAACATCTTCCAGCCGCTACAACCCTCCCTATCTCTGTTACCACCTCCAGCCCCTACAGCCCTCCCTATCACTGTAACCTCCAGCCTCCACACTCCTCCATATCCCTGTAACCTCTTCCTAGTCCCTAAAACCCGTCCTATCTCAGTAACATCCTCCAGCCTCTACACCCACCCCTATCTCTGTAATCTCTTCCAGCCCCTACAACCCTCCCTATCTCTGTAACCTCCTCCATCCCCTAAAGCCCCCTATCTCTGTAACCTCTTCCAGCCCCGACACCACTCCCTATCTCTGTTATCTCCTCCAGCCCCTGCACCCCTCCCTATCTCTGTAACGTCTTCCAGCCCCTACAAACCTCCCTATCTCTGTTACCTCCTCCAGTCCCTAAAGCACTCCCTATCTCTATTACCTACTCCAGCCACTACACCCCACCCCATCTCTGTAACTTCCTCCAGCCCCTACAACCCTCCCAAACTCTGTAACCTCCTCCAGCCCCTACAATCCTCCCTATCTCTGTTACCTCCTCCAGCCCCTAATCCCCTCCCTATATCTGTAAACTCTACCAGCCCCTACAACACTCCCTATCTCTGTTACCTCCTCCAGCCCCATCAGCACTCCCTATCTCTATTACTTCCTCCTGTCACTACAACCCTCCCTATCTCTGTAACCTCCTCCAGCCACCACAACCCTCCCTATCTCTGTAACCTCCTCCAGCCCCTACAACCCTCCCTATCTCTGTAACCTCCTCCAGCCCCTAAGCCCCTCCCTATATCTGTAAACTCTACCAGCCCCTGCAACCCTCCCTATCTCTGTTACCTCCCCCAGTCCCTACAGCTCTCCCTAGCTCTGTAACTCAACCAGCCCCTACAACCCTCCCTATCTCTGTAACCTCTTTAGCCCCTGCAACCCTCAGTGGCTCAGTGGCGAGCACCGCAGCCTCACAGCTCCAGCGACCCGGGTTCAATTCTGGGTACTGCCTGTGTGGAGTTTGCAATTTCTCTCTGTGTCCATTTGGGTTTCCTCCGGGTGCTCTGGTTTCCTGCCACGTGCCAAAGACTTGCAGGTTGATAAGTAAATTGGCCATTATGTATTGCTCCTCGTATAGGTAGGTGCAGGTGGGGATGTGGTAGGAATATGGAATTAGTGTAGGGTTGGTATAAATGGGTGGTTGATGGTCGGCACAGATTCGGTGGGCTGAAGGGCCTGTTTCAGTGCTGTATAACTAAATTGAATCCTCCCTATTTCTGTTACATCCTCCAGCCTCTACAACCCTCCCTATCTCTGTAACCCCCTCCAGCCCCTGCAACACTCCTTATCTCTGTAACCTCTTCCAGCCCCTATAACCCTCCCTATCTCTGTTCTGTTATCACATCCTTTATAATAGTCTCCAGCATTTTCCCCACTACTGATGTAAGGCTAACTGGTCTGTAATTCCCTGTTTTTTCCCCTCCCTCCTTTCTTTTACAGAGTCTACAACAAACTGTCGAAGTTGTGGTGAAGGAGAATGAACGCTGGGGTAAACACACGCCCCACCCCTCGCCACAACACCCCCCCCCCCCCCCCACCCCACCCCGCTTCCATCCCCACCGTTCCTAACACTCATGTTTTGCTCTCCCACAGAGGCAGACCAAGAGGTTAACCATCCCACTGTGACCGTTTTTGAGCTGTCGGATGAAGAAATCAGGGCCCCTATGAAAGCCACTATTGTCTGCCTGGCCAGTGGCTTCTTCTCGGACTACGTTAAGTTCTCCTGGGCGGGGGGCAACGAGGAGATCGAGACGAAGGATGTGCTGACTGACAGGCAGGTAAAGGATGATGCAGGCCGCGACAGCGTGGACCAGTAGGGTGAGGGTTCCCATGGCCGAATGGGGCCCGCAAACAATATTCCTGCAAAGTGACCCATTACAGTAAAGCCGGCGCAGAGATTTCTCAATACAGTAAAGCCGGCGCAGAGATTTCTCAAGATGCCAAGATCAGCAGTAAGGCAGGTGAGTGTCTGCAATGCCTGGAATCACCTCCGCTCCACCCGAGCCCAAAGCAAGGAAGCTATACTGAACCTTTATCAATGCAGCCTTGAGGGAGGATGTGAAGGCATTAGAGAGGGTGCACAAAATATTCACGGCAATGGTTCCAGGGATGAGGGAATTCATAGCTTGGGGAAGTCTACATAATAGGTGAGACTGAAGAACACAGGAAGAGGCCGAGGCCATTCAGCCGTTCAAGCTTGTTCCACCATTCTGTTATATAAATCTAAATCTCTACCATTACTCTATTTTACGCCTCGGTTCAGTAACCATCAATAACCTTATGTTCACCCAAATGGTTAGCACTCAGAGACAGACAGAGAGGGAGAAAGAGAGAGAGACAGAGAGAGAGACCGAGAACGAGATAGATTGAGAGAGAGAGAAATAGAGAAAGAGACAGACAGAAAGAGAAAGAGACAGACAGACAGACAGAGAGATAGAGACAGAGAGAGATACAGTGACAGACACACGGAGAAAGAGACAGAGAGAGAGAGACAGAGAAAGAGATGGAGAGAAAAACAGAGAGAAACAGAGAGAGAGAAACAGAGAAAGAGACAGAGAGAAAGAGAGAGACACACAGATACAAAGAGAGAGGGAGAGAAAGAAATAGAGAAAGAGGCAGACAGAAAGAAAAAGAGAGAGACAGACAGAGAGATAGAGACAGAGAGAGACACAGAGACAGACATACACAGAGAGAGAGAGAGACAGACAGACAGAGAAAGAGAGACAGAGAGAGAGACAGAGAGAGAGAAACAAAAAGAGAGACAGAGAGACAAGGAGAGTGAGAGAGAGACAGAGACAGGAAGAGAGGCAGAGACAGATGAGTGACAGATCGAGAGAAGCAGAGACAACGGGAAAGACAGCAACAGGGAATGAGAGAGAGAGAGGCAGAGAGAGACAGAAGCACAGAGACAGAAACAGAGACAGAGAGAAAAGGAGAGAAAGAGAGAGACAGAGAGAGTGAGAGAGAGAGAGAGACATGCAGAGAGAAACACATGGTCAAAGAGAGAGAGACTGAGAGAGAGACAGAGAGAGAGAGACAGGAAATGAAAGAGAGGGACAGAGAGAGAGAGGCAGAGAGACAGTGGATAAGACAGAGACAGTGAGAGGGAGAAGCAGAGACAGAGACCGAGAGACACACAGAGAGACAGGGAAACAGAGACAGAGAGAAAATGAGAGAAATAGAGAGAGAGAAAGAGACAGAGAGAGACACACAGAGAAACAGAAAGACAGAGACAGAGAGAAAAGGAGAGAAATATAGAGAGATAGAGAGAGACAGAGAGAGAGACTGAGAGAGAGACAGGAAGAGAAACAGAGACAGAGAGAGTGGTGACAGAGACAAAGAGAGACACACAGATAGACATGGAAACAGAGACAGAGAGAAAAGGAGAAAGAGAGACAGACAGACAGACAGAGAGCGTAAGACAGACAGCGAAAGACAGGCAGAGACAGTGAGAGAGACACAGACCGAGAGAAAGAGAGACAGAGAGAGGCAGAGAGACAGCGCGAAAGACAGAGAGAGAGAGAAAGAGATTGAGAGAGACAGAGAGAGAGACGTGATAGAGAGACAGAGAGAGAGACAGTGACATAGAGACAGAAACAGAGAGAAAGAGAGGCAGAGACAGGGAAAGCCAGAGACAGAAAGACAGAGAGATAGAGAGAAAGAGAGAAAGATAGATAGATAGAGAGAGAAACAGACAGACAGGGAAAGAGATACAGAGAGAGAGAGACCGAGACAGAGAGAGAGAAACAAAGAGAGAGACAGAGAGACAAGGAGAGAGAGAGAGACAGGAAGAGAGATAGAGACAAATGTGTAACAGATCGAGAGAGGCAGAGACAACAGGAAAGACAGAGACAGTGAATGAGAGAGAGAGAGAGAGGCAGACAGAGACAGAAACAGAGAGACAGAAACAGAGAGAAAAGGAGAGAAAGAGAGAGACAGAAACAGAGAGAGACACATGGTCAAAGAGAGACAGACTGAGAGAGAGACAGAGAGAGAGAGAGACAGGAAAGGAAAGAGAGAGGCAGAGAGACAGTGGGAAAGACAGACACAGGGAGAGAGAGAAGCAGAGACAGAGACAGAGAGACACACAGAGAAATAGAAAAACAGAGACAGAGACAGACAGAAAAGGAGAGAAATAAAGAGAGATAGAGAGAGACAGAGACGGAGACAGAGAAAAAGAGAGACACGGACAGAGAGATAGAGAGAAAGACAGAGAGAGAGGGAGAGACACATACACAGAGAAATAGAGATAGAGAGAGAGACTGAAAGAGAGACAGGAAGAGAAATAGAGACAGAGAGATTGACAGAGGCAGAGAGAGACACACAGATAGACATGGAAACAGAGACAGAGAGAAAAGGAGAAAGAGAGACAGAAAGACAGACAGAGTAAGACAGACAGAGAAAGACAGGAAGAGACAGTGAGAGAGACACAGAACGAGAGAAAGAGAGAAAGACAGAGACAGAGAGAGGCAGAGAGACAGCGGGAAAGACAGAGAGAAAGAGAGAAAGCGATTGAGAGAGACAGAGAGAGACGAGATAGAGAGACAGAGATAGACAGTGACAGAGAGACAGAAACAGAGAGAAAGAGAGGCAGAGACAGGGAAAGCCAGAGACAGAAAGACAGAGAGACAGAGCGAAAGAGAGAAAGATAGATAGAGAGAGAGAGAGACAGAAAGAAAGACATAGAAAGAGAGACAGAGACAGAGAGAGACTAAGAGAGAGAGAAACAAAGAGAGAGACAGAGAGACAAGGGGAGAGAGAGAGACAGAGACAGGAAGAGAGATAGAGACAAATGTGTGACAGATCGAGAGAGGCAGAGACAACGGGAAAGACAGAGACAGTGAATGAGAGAGAGTGAGGCAGAGAGAGACAGAAACAGAGAGACAGAAACAGAGACAAAGAGAAAAGGAGAGAAAGAGAGAGACACATGCAGAGAGAGACACATGGTCAAAGGGAGAGAGACTGAGAGAGAGACAGAGAGAGAGAGAGAGACAGGAAAGGAAAGAAAGAGTCAGATAGAGAGGCAGAGAGACAGTGTGAAAGACAGAGACAGTGAGAGAGAGAAGCAGAGACAGAGACAGAGAGAAACAGAGAGACAGAAACAGAGACAGAGAGAACAGGAGAGATAGAGAGAGACACATAAAGAGAGAGACTCATGGTCAAAGAGAGAGAGACTGAGAGAGAGACACTGAGTGAGAGATAGACAGGAGAGGCAGGAGAGAGAAAGCGAGAGAGGCAGAAAGACACTGCGAAAGACAGAGACAGTGAGAGAGAGAAGCAGAGACAGAGACAGAGAGACACACATAGAGACAGGGAAACAGAGACAGAGAGAAAATGAGAGAAATAGAGAGAGACAGAGAGAGACACACAGAGAAGCAGAAAGACAGAGACAGAGACAGAGAGAAAAGGAGAGAAATAAAGAGAGATAGAGAGAGACAGAGACAGAGACAGAGAGAAAGAAAGAAACCGACAGAGAGAAAGAGAGAAAGACAGAGAGACACACACACAAAGAGAAACAGAGACAGAGAGAGAGACTGAGACAGAGAGAGACACACAGAGAGACATGCAAACTGAGACAGAGAGAAAAGGAGAAGGAGAGACAGACAGACAGACAGACAGAGAAAGACAGACAGAGAAAGACATGCAGAGACTGTGGGAGAGACACAGACCGAGAGAAAGAGAGACAGAGAGAGGCAGAGAGACAGTGGGAAAGACAGAGAGAAAGAAAGAGATTGAGAGATTCAGAGAGAAACGAGATAGAGAGACAGAGAGAGACAGTGACAGAGAGACGCAAACAAAGTGATTGAGAGGCAGAGACAGGGAGAGCCAGAGACAGAAAGACAGAGAGACAGAGAGACAGAGAGAAAGAGAGAAAGATAGATTGTTAGATAGAGATAGAGATATATAGAGAGAGAGAGAGAGACGGGAAGAGAAAGAGACGGAGAGGGAGAGACACACACACATACACACAGAGACAGAACGAGAGAGAGGCAGAAAGACAGCGGGAAAGTGAATGAGTGAGAGAGACAGAGACAGTGAGTCAGAGACAGAGAGACACACTGAGAGGCAGAGAAACGGAGACAGTGAGAAAAGGAGAGAAAGGAAGAGAGAGAGATAGAGAACGAGAGACAGAGACACAGAGAGAGTTAGACACAAACAGAGAGAAAGACAGAGACACAGAGTGGCAGAGAGACAGAGGGAAAGACAGCGACAGAGAGAGAGAGACAGAGATTGAGAGAGACAGACAGAAAGAGAGACAGGGAGACAGAAACAGAGAGAAAAAGAGAGATAGACAGAGAGAGACAGACAGACAGAGACAAAGACAGAGAGACATACACAGAGAGAGAGGGAGAGAGGGAGAGAGAAGAGAAGCAAAAGAGAGGCAGAGAGAGAGAGAGCGACAGAGAGAGAGAGAGGCACTGAGACAGCGGGAAAGACAGAGACAGTGAGAAAGAGAGACAGAAAGAAACAGAGATAGAGACAGGCAGAGAAAGAGGGACAGAGACAGAGAGACAGAGATAAAAGGGGTAAGACAGAGATGGAGATAAGAAGAGAATGAGAGACAGAGAGAGACACACAGAGACAGAGAGAGAGAGAGGTAGAAAGAAAGAAATCGAGAAAGGGACAGCCAGAAATAGAGACAGACAGAGACAGAGACAAGGCGAGAAAGAGAGACAGAGCTAGAGTGTGCCATAGTGAGAGAGGCAGAGAGAGAGAAGAGAGAGAGACAGAGAGAAAGAGAAAAACAGAGACACAGCGAGAGACAGGAAGAGAAAGAGAGACCGAAAGAGAGAAAGAGACAGTCAGAGAGAAAGAGTCAGATAGATAGAGATAGAGAGAGACTAGGAGAGAGAGAGAGAGAAAGAGAGACAGAGACAGACAGAGAGAAACACAGGGACAGAGAGAGATGGGGGTGGGGGGTGAGAGAGGAGAGAGAGACAGGGACAGAAAGAGAGACAGAAGCCTGGATGCAATGCACAAATCTCAGAGTGAAGAAGTTTCTCCCACTTTATGTTCTTGGTGTGATATGAAAACTGTGTTTTATGCACAAATAATTGAAGTTATTTTTCTCTTTTAAATTTCTTGCCGGCCTATGTGAAGGGAAAGGTGAGGACTTCCAATATTTTATCTGTTTGCTATGATCTCTCACTCTCTCTCTCTCTCTCTCTCTCTCTCTCTCTCTCTCTCTCTCTCTCTCTCTCTCTCTCTCTCTCTCTCTCTCTCTCTCTCTCTCTCTCTCTCTCTCTCTCTCTCTCTCTCTCTCTCTCTCTCTCTCTCTCTCTCTCTCTCTCTCTCTCTCACACACACACACTCACGGAATGTACATAATGATTAAGTTGGATTTTAGGGCCAGTGACTATGGTCTTTCTTGTCTGTCTTTCAGTGGAGCGGATACAGAGGCAACAGATTGTGGCAAGAGCTACTTACACTTCACTCATCTCCAAAAGCTTCCTGCATATGGCAGTGATCACCATCGTGCTGATCAAGGGGAAGGTATGAGAATTACCAGGAAACTTTGCTGAAGTGTAAAACGGACCCACTTCTCTATTCTGTAAACTTCAATCCTCTCCAGGTTTTAGGCCTCCGTGAGGCACATTCCCCAGACATAGGGTGAATCACTGAACCCAGTCCATGTCACTGTGCATGTGAATCGACAGTGAAACCACACTGTCTATCAGCACCACTGTGTCGACTGAAATCCATCTAGATCCTGCACCAAGGGGTTCTGAATCTCCCCCACCCTCTCACATGAGGGCAGAGTGAGCGATAGAGAAGGAGAATGAGAGAGACGTACCTATAGAGTAAAGAGAGAGTGTGAGGGGGAGGGACAGAGAGCGAGAAAGAAAAAACATAGAGAGAGAGAGAGACAGAAAGAGAGACAAAGAGCTAGAGTGACAAAACCAGTGAGGGAAATGCTGAGACAGTTGGAGACAGTGAGAGAAAGGGATAGCTAAGGATAAGTTGTGTGTGTGAGAGAGAGTGAGAGATGAAGAGAGAGAGAGAGAGAGATAAACATAGAGTGACAGATACAGAGAGAGAGAGAGAGAGTCTGGGGAGATAAAATGAGAGAGAAAGGCAATTCGACAGAAACAAAGTGAAATTGAGATACGAGGGATAAACAGAGAGAGAGAGTGTGTCTGTATTATATACATTAAGAAGAAAGAGTTTTGGGCAATGAAAGAGAGACAGGGTGAGAAAGGAAGATTGAGGCAGACAGAGAGAGGAAGAGAAAGAGAGAGAGAGAGAAGCATTTAAGGGAGAGACAGACAGACACAGAGACACAGAGAGAGGGAGACAGGAACAGACAGAGGGAGAACCTAAGAGAGAGAAATAGACAGAGAGAACATGCGGGAGAGACGGTGATAGTGGGAGAGACAGGAAGAGAGAGGGAGAGAGAGGAGAGTACAACGGAGAGACAGTGTGACACAGAGACACAGACAGAGAAAGGAACACATCGACAAAAAGAGAGAAAGCGAGAGAGAGAGAGAGAGAGAGAGAGAGAGAGAGAGGGGAGCGTTTAAGGGAGACAGAGAGAGAGCCCGACTCCCCCACCCTTTCCTCATCACCTTGCAAAATTTACCCTTTCAAGTCTGAATCCAATTGTCCACTTTTTCAGGCAATGCTTTCCAGATGACAACAACGCTCTGAGTTTAAGAAAAACACACCCTTCCCTCTGGATCTTTTTAAATGCCATGAAATGTGTTTCCACTGACTCGAAATCCTTCCCAGGGCATTGTGTAAGAAATATTCCATGACTGACTCAATCTTTTTCCTTCCTTTTTTCCGCTTCCAGATTTCAGGAAAGTTGATGAAAAGTTTTGATTAACTAAGCCGGGGCCAAAATCTCTGCAACAGGGCACTCGTCACAACATATCCTGAAAAAATATGGGAAAGGAGGAGGAGGCTATTGGGTCATATCCCGACCATTGATATGTTGTCATTTTCTATTGGTTGGTAACAGTTTGGAAACTGGCAAAACACATCAGGTCTTTTAGAGAGTTTGTATTATAACATAATTAAAATTTATGTCTCAATTTCTATTCAATTCATTTAATCACTTGTCAGCTGGTTAGCTGAGCTGGTTAAGCTACTTTAACTAGTTGGGATGTCTCCTGTCCATCTTTGACCCGTTTGCACACTGAGCTTTATTTCTTTAAGTTGAGCTTCTTCATGATGCACCCTTCTCTCTCTTGTGACTTCAAGCAGGCTAATAAAAAGATCTGTGGAAATGATACGCTGTGGTTTTAACGCTGCTTTTCGCACCTTTACACAACATTTCACCAGGCATTGCAGTTCGCCAGCTCGCAGGAGAAAATACAAAACAGATACTGAGCTGAAAACAACATGAGAAACACACAGCAGGAACAGAGTCGAAAGGGGCTCCTGAGGATGGGAGGAAATAACACGGCGGGCACATCAGCATTTTGGAGGAGTTTAGGATGGAGGGTCAATAGGGAATGTTAACAAGGGATGCTGGGTGGGTGCCCAGCACAGCTTTTTGTTTGACCGACTGGCTTGCCCAGTCATTTCAGAGTCAGCCACATTGTTGCAGGAATGGAGTCACCTTTTAGGCCAGGCCGGTTAAAGATGACAGATTTCCTACTCTCAGTGAGAGATGGGTTTTTCAGGCAATCCAGTAGTTTCATTCTCACCATGACTGAGACCAGCTTTTTATCATTTTTTAAATTCGTTCATAGGATGTGGGCGTCGCTGGCCAGGCCAGCATTTATTGCCCATCTCTAATTGCCCTTGAGAAGGTGGTGGTGAGCTGCCTTCTTGAACCACTGCAGTCCATGTGGGGTAGTTACATCCACAGTGCTGTTAGGAAGGGAGTTCCAGGATTTTGACCCTGCGACAGTGAAGGAACGGCGATATAGTTCCAAGTCAGGATGGTGTGTGACTTGGAGGGGAGCTTGCAGGTGGTGGTGTCCCGATGCATCTGCTGCCCTTGTCATTCTAGTTGGTAGAGGTCGCGAGTTTGGAAGGTGCTTTCTCAGGAGACTTTGTGCATTGCTACAGTGCATCTTGTAGATGGTACACACTGCTGCCACTGTGTGTCGGTGGTGGAGGGAGTGAATGTTTATCTAACTCAGTGAACGTACATTATCCAGCTTGCTGGGATTCGAATTCACGTCACCAAGTTATTAGCCCAGGCCTTTAGATTACTAGCCCAGTAACGTAACACTTTGCTACCTTACACTTCAACGTTCTTTGGAGCCTCAGCCCTAGGAGTGGAAAATACAAAAGTGGGCGGGTTTCTACGTGTGATTCACTCACTGTTAAACCCACACACCAGCCTGTTTTTCTTACTTAAGCTGTTTAAACGTTTGCAGCTGCACTCTGATAACCGCACACCCTGACTGCGTGTTTCCTGTCTCTGTGTCTCTCTGTATAATTCGATTCTGCTGCTGTGTTGTTCTGACAAAGTCTTTCCACAAAAAAACAAGGAAAGAAAGCAGTACAGAGGAATTTGCAGGTAGTTAGGGCGACGAATTGAATTAACAGGGGAGATAGGAGGAGTTGCATTAGCTGGGTTGATCTTGCAGAGAGCTGGAATTCACTCGATGGGCAAAATGGCCTCCTTCTGTACTGTAACCAGTCTCTGATTCTATGATAGATTCCCTGTGGTCGGAGAATCTGAAAATATATTTGATCAGTCAATCAAGTGTGAAGGAAATGCAACACCCAACATGTTTACATTGCTGACTCTTTATTCCCTCAGGTATAGAAGATTAAACGGTGATCTGACTGAGGTGTTTAAAATGATTGAATGTGTTGATAGGCTAGATAGAGATAAACTATATCCTGTTGTTGGGGGCGGGGCACGGGGGCAGAACAAGGTGGTCTAAACCCAAACATCGAGCCAGGCTATTCAGGAGTGATGTCAGGAAGCATTTCTTCACACAAAGGGGCGGGGAAATCTGTTTCCTGTGTGCAGATTAGTGTTTGTAAGGTCAATACAATTTTGCACGAATGGTGGGGTAGTGATTCCTTCAGAAGAACAACATTTTATCTTTAAGACAAGCAGTTAAACTATAAATGCATGTGCCAGAGCAGCATTTACCCCCACATGATGGTATTGTTTTTCATTACACCTCTATTCATTATCAGAATGTCTATTGCACCATCTCTCTTTCTCTCTCTCTCTGTATCTCCCTGTTTCTACCTCTGTTTCTCCCTGTTTCTACCTCTGTTTCTCTGTATCTATCTGTCTGTCTGTCTATCTATCTGTCTATCAGTCTATCTACCTCCCTATCTGTCTGTCTATGCCTATCTAATTATCTGTCTGTCTGCCTATTTCACTCTCTATATAGAATCTTTATCCATCAGTATTTATCTACAAATCTATCTGTTGTTCCCTCTGTCCATCTATTCTCTATAACCATCTATAGAACTCCCAATTCATTTTTTTCACTCTCTCTATCTATTTATTTATCTATCTGCCTAGCCATCGCTCTATCGATCTATCTGTCTATCTCTCTATCAATCTGTCCATCTATTTCTCTATAACCATCTATGGAACTCCCAATTCTTTCTTTCAATCTATCTATTTATTTATCTATCTGCCGAGCCATCGTTCTATCGATCTATCTGTATGTCTCTCTATCAATCTGTCTATCTATTTCTCTATCTATTGCTCTCTCCATCCATCACTTCCTTTCTTTATATCCAACTATCTCCCTATCCATTTATTCCAACACTTCATCTATCTATTTGTTCATAACTTTCTTTAACTAACTATATACCCATCACTCTATCTATCTATTGATCTCCCTATCCATCTATTTCTTTATATCCATCTATCTCTTCATCTCGATCTCTCTCCCTGTATCTCCCTCTCTATCTATTGATGTCTCTATCTATTGATCTCTCTATCCATACATATCTCTTATATGTCTATATATGTCTATATGAGTGGTGTCAGTGAGTGGGGTCAGTGAGTGTGGACAGTGAGTGGAGTCAGTGAGTTGGGTTAGTGAGCGGGGACAGTGAGTGGAGTCAGAGACAGAGAGAGAGAGAGATAGAGTGACAGAGAGAGAGAGAGAGAGAGAGAGAGAGACGCACAGCGAGAGAGAAAGAGACCTAATGCGTGCATCTGTGAGAGGGAGACTAGGATAAAGAGACTGAGACATACAGGGAGGCAGAGAATGAGTGACAGACAGAGAGAAAGAAAGAAACGGTGCTAGTAAGTGACAGGGAGAGACAGAGAGAAAGAGAGAGAAAGTGGGACATTGACAACCAACTCGAGTCTGATTTGTTGATGTGGAAAATGAACGTCACCATCTCTGCATCACTTCCTAATTCTCTGCCTGTTCCTCCCAATGATTTGTAAAGAGTGGGTTGGTTATTGACAACACTCATCACTCCTGCTCTCTCCCCTTTGCTGATTCAGAGGGCAGCTTAAAGTAAAAGATGTATCTATTACTGACTCTGCTCACCCTGTTTCACTGTAAGGGATTTTATTGAAACAATAATTCTATTTAACATTTCTTTAGGTTATGTTTTTATTTACATCTCTCTTTCTTTCTCCCTTTCTCTCTCCCCACTGGACTGAAGTTCCCTGTTTACTGATCTCCTCCTCTCCCTGTCTCTTTCCCAGATGTGAACTCACAGACTATCCGCCAGACTCCTGCCGCTGTCTCCAAATTTTCTGGGGAGCAGGTGAAGCTGAAATGCACCGTGGATGGCACCAGTAACCCTTACATGTACTGGTACAGACAATACCCAGGGAAGAAGCCGCAGCTGATGTTTTACTCACTAACTGTACAAAATGTGAACTCAGAGGGGACGGTGGAGGGTTTCACCGCCGAAAGACCAACTGGCTCCGAGTTCTACCTGGAGTCCTCCAGCCTGCGGGAGAATCACTCGGCCGTGTATTTCTGTGCCTGGAGTATTCACAGTGACTCAGAGAGATGGAGCAGTTCAACAAAAACACCAAAGGCAGCAGGAAACACCTGTGGAGGATAAAATTGTTCTGTGCCTCACTTGTGCAGAGTGATAGTGTTTATTATAATAAAAAGAATTGAGTTATGATTGTAGTGACAAATTGAATTTACAGATACTGGCGAGGGTGCAAGGAACGATTAATAGGGATGTCACGAGTCAGGGAGACACAGATAGAGCCAAAGACAGCGAGACAGTGAGAGAGACATAATGAGAGAGAGAGAGAGTGGACAGCGAGAGAGAGAAGGAGGGAAAGAGAGACAGAGATTTAAAAAAAGCCTGAGACAGATAGGGAGACAGAGATAGAGAGAAAGACAGTGACAGAGAAAGAACTAAAGAGATAGTAAAAGTAAGAGATTGGGAGAGAGAGAGAGAGAGTCGGAGAGAAAGGGAGAGAGCGGAACGTAAAGTGAGAGAGAGAGAGAGAGAGAGAGAGAGAGAAGGAGATTGGCAACCAATTTGATTGTGATTTGTTGAACTGGGTGAATGGGCGTCTCCAACATTGTATAACTTCCTACTGCTCTTCATGTTCCTCCCAATGATTTGTAAAGAGTGGATTTGGACCCTCACAAGACTCGAAGCTCCTGCTCTCACTCCTGTGTCTATTAAGAGAACAAGTTGTACTGAAAGATGTATCAGTTACTAGGTCTGATAATCCTGTTTCATTGTAAGTGAGTATGAAATACTCGTTAATAACTTTCCTCTCCTCTCCCTGTCTTCCTTTCATTCCCAGAAGTTCCCTGTTTACTGATCTCCTCCTCTCTCCTTCTCTCTCCCAGATGTGAACTCACAGACTCTCCGCCAGACTCCCGCCGCTGTCTCCAGATTTCCTGGGAAAGGAGTGGAACTGAGGTGCACTGTGGAGGGGAGCAGCAGTAGCATCGAAATGTACTGGTACAGGCAAGAGCCGGGGAAGGAGCCGCTGTTGATGTTTTACTCCAATACTGCTAACTATGTGGATCCAGATGGGACGGTGGATGGTTTCACCGCTGAGAGACCGACTAGCTCCCGACTAGTAATCCAGAGGCATGGACTAATGATCCCCAGACATGAGTTCAATTCTCACCAGGGGCAGAAATGGAATTTAAATTTAATTCATTAAATAAATCAAAAAATTATCATGGAAAGTATGAGTAATCCTGAACATGGAGTGTCATAAATACCCAACGTATTCACTGATGACATTCAGGGAAGGAAATCTGCTGTTCCAACCCGGTCTGGCCTATATGTGACTGCAGACCCACAACAATGCGGTTGACTATTAATTGCCCCCTGATATGGCCCAGCAGGTATTCCTGAAGATGGTTCACCGCCACCTTCTCAGGGGCAATAAGGGATGTACACACTCTCTGGGATTAGAGGGTTGTTTCCCTGAATTCTACTCTATCAAAGCGCTTTCTGAAATGTGAACACCTCTATTCAATCTCCCCCTATCCTCCTGTGTTGTATCATTCTACAACATTGCTATGTAAAGTAATGGGGTGGAGCAGAGTGTCGCAGTAAGTGACTGCCAATCTCAATAACAACCGGATGCTGGGTATTTAATTGGATATAATATAGAAACCGCCTGCAAGTTTGTTGCTGAAAACGCCACACGTTCACACATCGAGTTAGTATCGAATGAAGAAATCATGTTGCATGAAGTTCTCTATCTAATCTTGATGGCTGCACTCTTCCCACGTAAGTCAAAGTCAGAAACTGTGCAGAATAATGTATTGTAATGTCAGCGGTGATTCTGTCCGGAACACTCCTGTGTCAGAGTCTAACTCCAGAACACTTGAGGTCAAAGTCAAAACTAATACCCCAGGTGTCAGGACCGAGGGAGTGCTGCACTATCGCAGAGGTAGTACTGAGGGAGTGCTGCATTGTCGCTGAGGCAGGACTGAGAGAGTGCTGCACTGTGGCAGAGGCAGTACTGAGGGAGTGCTGCGCTGTCACAGAGGCAGCGCTGAGGGATTGCTGCACTGTCGCAGAGGCAGTACTGAGGGAGTGCTGCACTGTCACAGAGGCACTATTGAGGAAGTGCTGCACTGTCGACGAAGCAGTACTGAGGGAGTGCTGCATTGTCGCAGAGGCAGTACTGAGGGAGTACCTACATTGGTTGCATGCCCTTTCTGATGTCCTGAGGACCTGAACGGCGCTATATAAATGTAAGCCCTTTATTTCTTGCAATGCAGCTCCTGCTCCAATCCATTATTGACTGAAATAATAATCTAATCGATGTTCCATTCCACAGGAATACTCTCCTCCTATGTGGAACAGTCGCCCTCTATCCTATCGATTGCAGCAGGAGAGTCGACAACATTCAGATGCACGCTGATCAATACTGGCTATTCCCAAATGTACTGGTACAGACAACAACCAGACAGGGCACTGGAAGTTCTGTTCTATTCAGCTACAGAAGGGTCTGTTACCAATTACACGTCCGAGTCATTTAAGGCAGTCCGAGCCAGCAATACACTGTTTACTTTGGCACTGAGAGACGCCAATCCATCTCACACCGCTGCCTATTTCTGCGCTTGTAGTCTCGCACAGTGTTTGAAAAAGCGGATCCGCAGCTGCAAAAACCTGCAGCGGATGAATGGGAGTTCAGTGCTTATCATCTACCGTCAGGGGGAAGCAGTGGATTGAATCTCATTGCTCATCTTCCACCAGCAGGGTGCAGCAGTAGACTGAATCTCAGTGCTCATCTTCCACCAGCAGGGGGCAGCAGTAGATTGAATCTCAGTGCTCATTTTCCGCCGACAGGGGGCAACAGTAGATTGAATCTCAGTGCTCATTTTCCCCCGACAGGGGACAGCGGTGGATTGAATCTCAGTGCTCATTTTCCGCCGACAGGGGGCAACAGTAGATTGAATCTCAGTGCTCATTTTCCCCCGACAGGGGACAGCGGTGGATTGAATCTCAGTGCTCATTTTCCGCCAGCAGGTGGCAGCAGTAGATTTGAGCCACCCTGATGGTTATGGACCCAGTAATGAGCACAGACCAAGCTGGAGAATAGATCAGCAGCCCAGTGTGACCCAGATATTGTTCCACCTACTTCCCTCGGGAAGGTGTTGCAGAAAACGTTTGCCAGGAGTCCCACCTGACTATTTAAGAATCAACATCTGTCTGTTTTTTTCTTAATTCGTTCATGGGATATGGGCCTCGCTGGTTCGGCTTCCATTTATTGTCGATCTCGAATTGCCCTCGAACTGAGTGGCTTGTTAGGCCATTGCAGAGGGCATTTAAGAGTAAACCACATTGCTGTGGATCTGGAGTTACATGTAGGCCAGACCAGCTGAAGGCGGCAGATTTCCTTCCATAACAAACATCAGTGAACCTGATGGATTTTGAAACAATGGTCACCATTAGACGAGCTTTAAAAAAAAACAACAGATTCATTTATGACATTGAAATGTCATGATCTGTATTGGTGAGATTCACCCCCACGTCGCTAAAACACTAGCTGAGGCTGTGGATTAGGAGTCTAGTTAAATTAGCAACACACGAATACATCCCCTACAGGAGCAAATCATTTGGAATGCAGATGTCTATCATTGGAAATCTACATGTGGCTAATGTGGGAATGCCGATGAGGTTCATTGGGAATCTGGATATGAACAGTTGGAGATTTCTAATCAGTAAATGAGAAACTGAACAACAGACACCCTTGTTGGGGATATTAACAACACTTACTCCAGTCACTCAACCATCAAAAGCAACCACGTCCATTCTGATTGGTTGGGTAGTGGAAGGGGGAGTGTCCAACACTGCATCACTTCCTCATGCCCTTCATGTTTTCCTCAATGATTTGCAAAGAGCGGATTGGTTAGTCACAGAACTGATCTCCTCTGTTCCACTGCCTTTGCTGTTTGATAGGGCAGTGTCAAGTGGGAGATGTATCTGTTCCTGGCTCTGATAATCCTGGGTCAACGTGAGTGCCAGATACAAAGATTATCCTTCAGAACCTTCCTCTCCTCTCCCTGTCTTCCTTTCATTACCAGATGTTCCCTGTTTACTGATCTCCTCCTCTCTCCATCTCTCTCCCAGATGTGAACTCACAGACTATCCACCAGACTCCCGCTGCTGTCTCCAGATTAGCCGGGAAAGGAGTGGAACTGAGGTGCACTGTGGAGGGGAGCAGCAGTAGCATCGAAATGTACTGGTACAGACAAGAGCCGGGGAAGGAGCCGCTGTTGATGTTTTACTCCAGAACTGCTAACTATGTGGATCCAGAGGGGACGGTGGACGGTTTCAGCGCCGAGAGACCGACTCGCTCCCAGTTCAACCTGGAGGCCTCCAGCCTGTGGGAGAATCACTCGGCCATGTATTTCTGTGCCTGGAGTCTTCACAGTGACTCAGAGAGATGGAGCTGTTCAACAAAAACTCCAAAGGCAGCAGGAAACACCTGTTTCAGATAAAACCAGGCGGTGCTGCGTCTTGTTGGGTGTTTTTATCATTGGGAACATGTTTTTCACAAGACGACAGGGCGGATTTAAATAGAAAGTGACAGGTTAGATTTAGAAACACAGGGGAATTGTGAAATAGACTTTACAGGAATGATATCAGAGGAGAGAGGTTAAAGTTATCAAGAGAATTTGAACTTCGGGAATCTTTGTTCCAGAAAGGAGAAGACTGAAGGGTGAACTTTCAGCGGTCTTAGAGAGATTATTAAAGATTTTAAAATGTGAAGTGAAGATCAGATAAAGACAGATCGATAGATAGATAGATAGATAGATAGATAGATAGATAGATAGATAGATAGATAGATAGATAGGGAGTTAATTAGATAGAGAAAAAGATAGATAGGTAGAGAGATAGAAAGGTAGATATATAGATGGATGGATGGATGGATGGATGGATGGATACGGTGTGGTTTTATTTCACTGCGTTTTCTTTCTCCAAAGGGAATGCAGAGTGTGCTGTAGGACCATAATAAACATCACAGTCTGGAACAAACTTTAACAGTGACCTGGGAACACAAGGAGAACATTCATCACCTCGAAAACACTCCGCCATTCAATGAGATCATGACTGATCAATAGATGCCCATCGCTCCCTCTCTCTCTCTTTCTCTCTCTCTCTCCATCTGTCTACATCCCTACTCTCTCCCCCTCTCCCCATCCTACTCTCTCCCCCTGTCTTCATCCCTCTCACTCCATCTCTCTCTCTTCCTCCCTCTCCCTCTCTCTCCATCCCTCTCTCACCCACTAGCTGCCAAGCTGGTGTAAAATGAGAGAATGCCAATTAACATTCCTATCTTTTACAGGGGCAGTGACTGTCTCTCTATCTAGCTCGCTATTTCTCTACCTCTCTGACTTTCCCTCTATCTCTCTATTTCTCTTCCTCTGTATCTATCTGTCTACCTGACTGTCTCTCTATCTATCTATCTCTCTACCTGGTTATCTATCTCTCCGTCCCTCCATCTATCCATCTCTCTTCCTGGTTGTCTATCTCTCTATCTATCTCTCTACCTGGTTTTATATCTCTCTGTCTCTCTGTCTATTTATCTCTGTACCTGGTTATCTATCTCTCTGTCTCTCTATATATCTATATCTCGAACTGGTTATCTATCTCTCTATCGATCTAACTCTATCTTTAGGTGATTACACTTTGTATGAAATAATTAAAAATACTGCAATAATGTAATGATTGACCATCTTTTTATAGATTTTCCAGATATTGACCAGGAGATGATGTGGTTTGTCATCAATTATCTATCAAAATCCTCTATGATCTTGAATATCTGTATCACATCTCCCATTAACGTTCTCTGCTTTAAGGAGAGAAACCCCCAGCTTCTCCAGTCTCTCCACAGTTCCTGAAGTCCCTCATCCCTGGTACCAGTCTGGTTAATCTCCCTCTAACCTTCACTGCACAGAGGAAAACAACCCCCAATGCACAGGAACTCAATACATCCGGTGATGAAACACAGAGACCGAAAGGGTGAATCAGGGAGACATAGAGAGGAAAAATGAATGGGACAGAGGGAGACAGAGACAGAAAGATGCAAACAAACACAGACACACACACACACACACAGACACACACACACACACACACACACAGACACACAAACAAACACACACACACAGACACACACGCACACAGACACACACACAGACACACACACACACACAGACACACACGCACACACAGATACAGAGAGAGAAAGAGAGTGAAAGAATGGGAGACATAAAACTCGATACATGCAGAGAGAGAGAGAGAGTGAGAAACAAAGAGTAAGAAAGAGAGAGGAAGGCGGATTGAGATAGATAGATAGATAGATAGATAGATAGATAGATAGATAGATAGATAGATAGATAGAGAGAGAGACATTGTCAACCTACTCCACTCTAACTTGTTGAGCTGGGCGTCACCATCTCTGCATCACTTCCTAATGCTCTCCCTGTTCCTCCCAATGATTTGTAAAGAGTGGGTTGGTTATTGACAACACTCATCACTCCTGCTCTCTCCCCTTTGCTGATTCAGCGGGCAGCTTAAAGTAAAAGGTGTATCTGTTACTGACTCTGATCACCCTGTTTCACCGGAAGGGATTTTATTGGAACAATAATTCTACTCAACATTTCTTTTGGATATGTTTTTATTTCTCCCATTCTCTCTTTCTTTCCCTCTTTCTCTCTCCCCACTGGACTGAAGTTACCTGTTTACTGATCTCCTCCTCTCCCTGTCTCTTTCCCAGATGTGAACTCACAGACTATCCGCCAGGCTCCCGCCGCTCTCTCCAAATCTCCTGGGGAGCAGGTGAAGCTGAAATGCACCGTGGATGGTACCAGTAACCCTTACATGTACTGGTACAGACAACACCCGAGGAAGGAACCGCAGCTGATGTTTTCCTCTCTAACTGCACAAAGGGTGAACTCAGAGGGGACGGTAGAGAGTTTCACCACTGAAAGACCAACTGACTCCGAGTTCAACCTGGAGTCCTCCAGCCTGCGGGAGAATCACTCGGCCGTGTATTTCTGTGCCTGGAGACATCACAGTGACTGAGAGATGGCGCTGTTCAACAAAAACCCCAAAGGCAGCAGGATACACCTGTGGAGGGAAAAACCGTTCGGTGCCTCGACCTACTGTTCGCTTATGCAGAGTGACAGTGTTTATTACAATAAAAAGAGTTGAGTTATGATTGTAGTGACACACTAGATTTAGAGGTACTGCCGAGGGTGCAATGAACGATTAATAAAGATGTCACGAGATCTCAGAATGTAACTATCAGGAATCAATGACAGTAATCTGGGTTTTTATGCACTGACACTGTGTTTACCTTCTCCACAGGGACAGCAGAGGGGGATCCTGGACCATGGACCGGGTAATGGCTTTGAGAAGGATTTAGTGAGAAAACTGAAAGAGCAGGAGATCATGTAGATCCAGCTTGATATACATCAACAGGACAAGGACACCCACTTTGTTCGAGAGAGAAAGAGAGTGTATGTGTGTGTGAAAGAGAGAGTGATCTAGTGAGAGAGAGAGGAGAGTGAGACGAAAAACGACAGGTAGAGTTAAAGAGACTGAGACAGAGAGGGAGACAGAGATAGAGACAATGAGGGAAAATTACTGGGATACATCTGGAGAATGAAGGATTATTTTTGGGATTGATCTGGGAGATTGAATGGGGTCAGTGAGTGGAGTCAATGAGTGGAGTCAGTGAGTGGGATCAGTGTGTGGGGTCAGTGAGTGGGGTCACTAAGTGGGGTCAGTGAGCGGAAACAGTAAGTGGAGTCAGTGAGTGGAGTCAGTGTGCATAGGCAGTGAGTGGAGTCTGTAAGTGGAGGAGAGAGTGGGGTCAGTGAGCGGGGACAGTGAGTTGATGTAGTGGTGGAGTCATTGAGCGGAGTCAGTGAGCGGAGGCAGTGAGTGGAGTCTGTAAGTGGAGTCCGTAAGTGGTGTCAGTGAGCTGGGACAGTGAGTGGAGGCAGTGAGTGGAGTCAGTGAGCGGATTCAGTGAGCCGGGACAGTGAGTGGAGGCAGTGAGTGGAGTCTGTGAGTGGAGTCCTTGAGTGGTGTCTGTGAGTGGGGATGGTGAGTGGAGTCAGTGAGCAGGGTTAGTGAGCGGGGTTGGTGAGCGGGGCCAGTGGGGAGTCAGTGAGTGGGATCAGTAACTGGGGTCAGTGAGCGGGGTTAGTGAGTTGGTTCAGTGCGTGGGGTCAGTGCGTGGAGTCAGTGAGTGGAGTCACTGAGTGATGTCACTCAGTGGAGTCAGTGAGTGAGGTCAGTGAGTGGAGTCAGTGTGTGGAGTCACTGAGTGATGTCACTCAGTGGAGTCAGTGAGTGAGGTCAGTGAGTGGAGTCAGTGTGCGGGGTTAGTGAGCGGGGTCAGTGCGTGCGGACAGTGAGTGGAGTCACTGAGTGGAGTCACTGAGTGGTGTCACTCAGTGGAGTCAGTGAGCGGGGTTAGTGAGCGGGGTCAGTGCGTGCGGTCGGTGACTGGAGTCAGTGAGTGGAGTCACTGAGTGGTGTCACTCAGTGGAGTCAGTGAGTGAGGTCAGTGAGTGGAGTCAGTGAGCGGGGTTAGTGAGTGGGTTCAGTGCGTGGGGTCAGTGCATAGAGTCAGTGAGTGGAGTCACTGAGTGATGTCACTCAGTGGAGTCAGTGAGTGAGGTCAGTGATGGAGTCAGTGAGCGGGGACAGTAAGTGGAGTCAGTGAGCCGGGTTAGTGAGCGGGGTTAGTGAGCGGCATCAGCGAGTGGGGTCAGTGACCGGGTTACTGAGCGGGGTCAGTGCGTGCGGTCAGTGACTGGAGTCAGTGAGTGGAGTCAGTGAGTGGAGTCACTCAGTAGAGTCAGTGAGTGAGGTCAGTGAGTGGAGACAGTCAATGGTGTCAGTGAGTGGAGTCAGTGGCTGGGGTCAGTGAGTGTGGATAGTGAGTGGAGTCAGTGGGTTGGGTCAGTGAGAGGAGTCAGTGAGTGGTATATGTGAGTGGGGTCAGTGAGTGATGACAGTGAGTGGAGTCAGTGAGTGGGGTCAGTGAGTGGGGTCAGTGTGTGGTGACAGTGAGTGGAGTCAGTGAGTGGGGTCAGTGAGTGGGGTCAAAGAGAGGAGTCAGTGACTGGTGTCAGTGGGTGGGGTCAGTGAGAGGTGTCAGTGAGTGGGGCCAGTGAGTGTGGTCAGTGAGTGGAGTCAGTGAGTGATGACAGTGAGTGGGGTCAGTGAGTGGGGACAGTGAGTGGAGTCAGTGAGTGGGGTCAGTGAGTGGGGTCAGTGAGCGGGGTCAGTGAGAGGGGTCAGTGAGTGGGGTCAGTGAGTGGGGACAGTGAGTGGGGACAGTCAGCGGAGTCAGTGAGTGGAGGCAGTGAGTGGAGTCTGTGAGTGGAGTCCGTGAGTGGTGTCAGTGGTCGGGGACAGTGAGTGGAGTCAGTGAGCAGGGTTAGTGAGCGGGGTTAGTGAGCGGGGTCAGTGGGGAGTCAGTGAGTGGGATCAGTAAGTGGGGTCAGTGAGTGGGGACAGTGAGTGGGGTCAGTGAGCGGGATTAGTGAGCGGGGTTAGTGAGCGGGGTCAGTGAGTGTGGTCAGTGACCGGTGTTAGTGAGCGGTGTCAGTGCGTGCGGTCAGTGACTGGAGTCAGTGAGTGGAGTCAGTTAGTGGAGTCTCTCAGTGGAGTCAGTGAGTAGGGTCAGTGAGTGGGGTCAGTGAGTGTAGACAGTGAGTGGAGTCAGTGAGTGGTGTCAGTGAGTGGCGTCAGTGAGTGGGGTCAGTGAGTGTGGACAGTGAGTGGAGTCAGTGAGTTGAGTCAGTGAGAGGAGTCATTGAGTGGTGTCAGTGAGTGGGGTCAGTGAGTGGGGACAGTGAGTGGTGTCAATGAGTGGCGTCAGTGAGTGGTGTCAGTGAGTTGGGTCAAAGAGAGGAGTCAGTGACTGGTGTCAGTGGTTGGGGTCAGTGAGATGAGTCAGTGACTGGTGTCAGTGGTTGGGGTCAGTGAGTGGAGTCGGTGAGTGGGGTCATTGAGTGGGGTCAGTGAGTGTGGACAGTGAGTGGAGTCAGTGAGTGGGGTCAGTGAGAGGAGTCAGTGAGTGGTGTTAGTAAGTGGGGTCAGTGGGTGGAGACAGTCAGTAGAGTCAGTGAGTGGGGTCAGTGAGTGGGGTCAGTGAGCGGGGTCAGTGAGAGGGGTCAGTGGGTGGGGTCAGTGAGAGAGGACAGTGAGTGGAGTCAGTGAGAGAGGACAGTGAGTGGAGTCACTGAGGGGTGTCAGTGAGTGGGGTCAGTGAGAGGAGTCAGTGAGTGGAGTCAGTGATTGGGGTCTATATCTATCTATCTATCTATCTATCTATCTATCTATCTATCTATCTATCTATCTATCTATCTATCTATATATCTACCTATTGCTCCATCTATCTATCTATTGTTCCATTTGTCTGTCCATCCATCGCTCTATCGATCCCTCCAGCTATCGATATATATCTCTATTTATCTATTTATCTCTATTCACTCTGAACTCGATATATATTTGTCATCGATCGACTTATCTGGCTCTTATCTGTCGAAGTGTATATTCATCCCTCTGTTGTTTTATCAAATATCTAACGTCATTGTTTACATCTCGCAGTTACATCAGTGATATATCATGATTTGCTATTTTGTTGATATTGTTGCATCTTCTTGTTCTCCTTCGATTCAGATTATATCAATACAATATTAATGGTTAAAATGCTCCATCCATGTGATAAGGCTCTTTTCGTGAAGGTAGCCTCTACATTTTAAGAACAGATTACGAGTTGGGGTAAATGGGTTCATGATACTGTTGAAAGAATGGACGGAGGATTCTGACAAGGAGTTGCACAGACCTCCCTATTCTACATGCCCCTGATGATTCATACTATGCAAGTACGAGGCAACTCCCCAGATAGGTCTCTCACTGGAACAGATTCCTAATTTGGCGGTTTTGAGCAACTGTTGACAATTGTTAACCAACTTGTCTTTCAGACATTCGGTGTCTTTTGAACAACTTTTAAAGCATCTGGGAGTTCGGCCCAGGCAAGAATTTAACCCTTCAATTCTCGTTTAGGAGACAGGGAAAATAAGTCTTTCTCTGACTGAAACAAACAAGCCCCTTGATGCGTCTTAGATAGTTATAGAATCATACAGCACTGACCAAGGTCATTCGATCAATCGAGCCTGGCCTGGCTGTTCGAAACAGTTACCCAAAATAAACAACATCATCCCTTGGCCGTGGGCTGCAAGAAGTACAGAATCTGTTACAAGCTGCTGGATAGCACATGAACTAAAGTAACCTGAGCTCAGACACTGGCCTGTGCTGGTAAAAACCAATTTGAACTAATTAATTTATGTGACAGACAAGGGAGAAATCACAGGAATAGAGCCTTATTTGGAAACGGTGATATACCGGGGTCTTTGGGCCTGGGCCAATAAGGAGAAGATACGAACGAGGTGAGCAGGCCTAAACCAACAGGAAAGAGACAGCACAGTTTTGAAGAGATAAGAAAGAGAATAAGTATGGAGAATCTCAGGCATCGAGCCAGCGGGAAACTCCAGAGACCAACCATCGTGGAAATGGAAGACCCTGCATGAGCAACGCGGTGACGACATAAGAGAGAGACAGATCGGAACGTCTGGCCAGCGTCAGCTCTCCCCTTTCCGGGAATTATCGTTTGTTTTCTGTGACGAGGTCAGGGAAAGGTCAGAGTAACCTAGTGGGTGTGCTTATCAATTCTAGCTAGCTTTGTTATTAGCTGTATAACCCAGTTTGAGTTGCATGCTTTTGTCTAACCAAGTGTATAAGCCTTATTCTTACATTGTACAACAACGTGAATAAAGTAACTTGATAGTTAAAGAAAGGACTGAGCTTTCTCCTCTTTGTACTAAGCCATTAACTGTAGCTGCTGGATTAGGTGGAGGGTGGCTCTCCTGTAACCCCAATACCCCAAACACCCAGCCTGAGTCTGAATTAAGAGGACTAAGTCCCACGTAACGGCCAGGATTAAGTGGGTGAAGGGAATAAAGGGGCCAAGGGGGAGTTGACTCCGCGCCATGGTTTACAATCCTGTTCCCATCTCTCTGCATCTCTGCCCATCAGCACCTCCTTCTCTTCCTTACTCCCTCATGTCCTGATTTAATCTCCCCCTTAGATGCATCTCCATTATTGGCCTTAACTTACTCGCTGTGGTAGCGAAATTGTGCCCCCTGGTTGTAGTCTTCCCAACCACAGAATCACAGAATTGTTACAGTGCAGAAGGAGGTCATTCGGCCAATCGTGCCCGCACTGTCTCTCTGGAAGAGAAATTCCCTCAGTCCCATTCCCCTGCCTTCTCCCCATAACCCTGCACATCCTTCCTTTCCATATAACTGTCTAATTCCCTTTTGAATGCTTCAATTGAACCTGCCTCCACCACGTTCTCAGGCAGTGCATTCCAGACCTTCACCACTCGCTGCGTGAAAAAGTTTTTCCTCATGTCGCTTTTGCTTCTCTTACCAAATATTTTAAATCTGTGCCCCTTTGTTCTTGATCCTTTCAGGAGCGGGAACATTTTCTTAGTTTAGAGATACAGCACTGAAACAGGCCCTTCGGCCCACCGAGTCTGTGCCGACCATGAACCACCCATTTATACTAATGCTGCACTAATCCCATATTCCAACCACATCCCCACCTGTCCCTATATTTCCCTACCACCTACATACACTAGGAGCAATTGCTAATGGCCAATTTACCTATCAACCTGCAAGTCTTTGGCATGTGGGAGGAAACCGGAGCACTCGGAGGAAACCCACGCAAACACAGGGAGAACTTGCAAACTCCACACAGGCAGTACCCAGAATTGAACCCGGGTCGCTGTGAGGCTGCAGTGCTAACCACTGCGCCACTGTGCCGCCCCATCTACTCTGCATCTACTCTGTCCAGCCCCCTCATGATTTAGAATACCAACACCAAATCGACTCTCAGCCTTCTCTTCTCCAAGAAAAACAGCCCCAACCTATCCTGTCACTTTTAATGACTTATACAAAAATACACCTATGTCCCTCTGCTCCTGCACCCCCTTTCGAATTGTGCACTTTATTCTATATTGTTCATCCTACCAAAATGAATCACTTCACATTTCTCTGCATTGAACCTCATCTGCCACCTGTCTGCCCATTCCACCAACTTGTTTCTGTCCTTTTCAAGTTCGACATTATCCTCCTCATAGTTCACAATACTTCCAAGTTTCGTATCATCGGCAAACTTTGAAACTGTGCCCTGTACACCAAGGTATAGGTCATTAATATATCTCATGAAAAACAAGGGTCCTAACACTGATCCCTGGGGAACTCCACTACAAACCTTCCTCCAGCCCGAAAAAGCATCCATTAAACACTGCTCTTTGTTTTCTGTCACTAAACCAATTTCGTCGCCATGTTGCTATCGTCCCTTTTATTCCACGAGTTACAATTTTTCTCACAAGTTTGCTGTATGGCACTGTGTTAAACGCCTTTTGAAAGTCCATGTATACCACATCCACAGCATTGCCCTCATCAACCCTCTCTGTTGCCTTCTCAAAAAAATTAAGCAGGTTAGTTAAACATGATTTTCCCTTATGGAATCCATGCTGTCTTTCATTAATTAACTCGTCCATGTGACTATTGATTTTGTCCCGAATTATATTTTCTCGAAGTTTCCCCACCACCGAAGTTAAACTGACTGGCCTGTAGTTGCTGGGCTTATCTTTACTCCTTTTTTGAATAAGGGTGTAACGTTTGAAATTCTCCAGTCCTCTGACACCAGCCCTGAGTCTAAGGAAGACTGAAAAATTATGGCCAACGCCTCTGCGATTTCCATCCTCACTTCCCTCATCTCATCTGGTGCTGGTGCTTTATCTGCTTTATGGTCAGACAGCCAATCTAATACTTTCTCTGTACCCATTTTAAACACTCTAGTGTCTGAATTACCTTCTCTTTCAACCAGAGGAAGCTTCTTACCTGCATCTACCCTGTCTATCCCTTTAAGGACTTTGTAGGTTTCAATGAGACCACCTCTCATTCTTCGAAACTCTCGAGAATACAGGCCCAGTTTCCCCAATCTCTCTTCATAGGACAGTCCCGCCATCCCGGGAACAAGTCTGATGAACCTTTTTCGCACTCGCTGTATGTGAATAATATCCTTCCGAAGGTCAGGGGACCACAACTGCACACAGCACTCCAGGTGCGGTCTAACCATGGTTCTATACAATTGAAGAAAGACTTCATTACTCCTGTACTCAAATCCTCTTGTGAAAAAGGCTAACATAACATTAACCTTCCCAATTGCTTGCTGATGCTATATGTGAAGTCTCTACCTTCCGAAGCTCCTGCCAGGGGATATCATTTCTCCCTAACTACTCTATCGAACGGCTGTACCTCCAGGGTTAAAACGTCCCATTAGCTTGCTCTGATCCAGGAAAACTGTCCCAACTTCTCCAGTCTCTCCACATAACAACCGTCTCTCAACCATGGCACCATTCTGGTAAATGTTACTTGAACCGTCCCAGGTCCAAGGATAACGATGGCGTAGTTGCAATGTCACTGTGCTAATAAGCCAGAGGCCTAGGCTGATGCCCAGGTTACATGGGTTCAGGCACCGGCACACCCAGTGCAATTTAAACTTGTCAAGGACCCAGTAATGTGCATAGCCCTGCTGTAGAATAGGTAAGGAGCCCAGTGCCACACAGATGGTGTTGCACCTACTTGCCTCAGGCCACTGTTGCTCACAACGTTTGCCAGGAGACACACGGCATCGACATCTGGCTATTCGGGGATGAAGGTGTGAATAATCTGGAATCCAGATGTCTATAAATTGGAAATCTACATGTGGCTAATGTGGGAATGCCGATGAGGTTCGTTGGGAATCTGGATATGTCAATTGGAGATTTCGAATCAGTAAATTAGAAATTGAGTAACAGGCACCCTTGTTGGGGATGTTCACAACACTTACTCCTGTCACTCAACCGTAACAAGCAACCACGTCCATTCTGATTGGTTGAGTGGTGGAAGGGGGCGTGTCCAACACTGCATCACTTCCTCATGCTCTTCATATTGTCCTCAATGATTTGTAAAGAGCAGGTTTGGACCATCACAAGGCTTACACTCCGGTTCTCGCTGCTTTGCTTATTTCTAAACAGCTTCAAGAGGAAGATGTATCAGTCATTGGCTCTGATAATCCTTTTGCACTGTGAGTGAGTCTGAAATACCAACGTTTTCTCTAATAACCTTCCTATACTCATTCCCTCTTCCTTTCATTTCCTAGAAATCCCCTGTTTACTGACCTCTTCCTCTTCCCCACTCTCTCCCAGGTGTGAACTCGCAGACTATCCTCCAGACTCCTGCCGCTGTCTCCAGAGTTGTTGGGGAGGAAGTGGAACTGAAGTGCACTGTGGAGGGGAGCAGTACTCTTCCCTTGATCTGGTACAGACAATACCCGAGGAAGGAGCCTCAGGTTATGTTTTACTCAACGGGTACGAATCACAAAAATCCAGAGAAGGCGGTGGACGGTTTCACTGCTGAGAGACCGACTGGCACCCAGTTCAACCTGGAGTCCTCCAGCCTGCGGGAGAATCACTCGGCCGTGTATTTCTGTGCCTGGAGTCTTCACAGTGACTCAGAGAGCTGGAGCAGTTCAACAAAAACCCCAAAGGCAGCAGGAAACACCTGTTGGACAGACAATAGCGCGGTACCTCCACTTGAATTGATGCAGGGCTATCATATTTTTGAAAATAAGAGACGGGTGAGAATAAAATTGAGAGCACAGGTGCAGAGGCGAAGAGTCTGGCCTCTTTCTGTGCTGATACGTTTTCTATCTTTCTATGAAAGATTAAGAAGGGTGGCACCACTCTGAGGTTTTAACTATCAGGAAAGCGATTGGGGTTTTATCCACTAACACGGTGTCTTCTTTCACTCAGATGATCAAACACACAACTCTCTTTGTTAGGAACAAAGGAAGAGGAGTAGGCCATTCAGCCCCTTTGTCCCGTTACATAGAAACAGGAGGAGATCATTCAGCAAATCTCGTAAATCTGCTCTGCACCCTAATAAGGAGCCTCACATTCTCCCTTACGTGTGGTGGCCAGAACTGGACGCAATACTCCAGCTGGAGCCTAACCAGAGCTTTATAAAGGTTCACTGCTTTTGTACTCAATACCTCCATTTATGAAGATCAGGATCCCATCTGCTTTACTAACCACTCTCTCAACATGCCCTGCCACCTTCAAAGATCGATGCACATGCAGCCTCAGGTCCACTGTTCCTTGCAAACTCTTTCGAAATCTGCCTTTTAGTCTATATTGCCTTTGCCTATCCCTTCAGCCAAAATGCATCACAGCGAATTTCTCCAAGAAGAGGGCCCTAAAGGACCAGTAACACACAACTGCCTGGAAAACTGTTTATGAAGAATTCAGGAGGAGGTCTCTCAGTCTTTTAGAGCCTCTTACAAAGGAACATGAGGAGGCCAATTACTCCCCTGCCTTATTGCGCACAGACAGGAGGAGGCTATTGATCAATGTAGAGCTTGTTAGTAGGAATTGGAGAAGGGTACTTAGTCCCCCTAGAGCCTATTAGTATGAACAGGAGTAAACCATTCAGCCCCATTGAGCCTGTTGCACAGGAGCAAGAGGAGGCCGATTCAGTTCCCCCCTCAGTCTGCACAGGTACAGGAGGAGGCCCATTCAGCCCCTCGAATCTGTTAAATAGTAAATGGGTGAGGCCATTCAGCCCCATCGAGCCTGTTACATATGAAGAGGATTAGGAGGCCATCCACATGTGACAGTTTCGGTCAGGCTCTTGTATCCAATTGGGAAATTCAGATGTGGAGATCCGCGTTTCCAATTGGCAAATGCAAAAAGAGCAATTAGAAATTAATAACCACGCTAATTATGATTGGTTGAATGAGAGAAAGGGGCGTGACAAAACGTCCCTCACTAACTTGCTTTCCTCAATGGTTTGGAAAGATGAATTGATGAATAGGGAAAGGTCCAGTTAATGATGTATCTGTTACTGGGTCTGATGACCATCTCCCACTGTAAGGAACTTTATCAAAAATAATGCGATTTAAAAATCTTTCTGTACTTTATAATTCCTTCGCTCCTTCATTCCTCCCTTCCATTCTTCTTTCTCGACAACCCAGAGTGTGCTGGTGTCCTTTTCTCTTTCCCAGATGTGAACTCACAAGCTATCCTCCAAAGTCCCGCCACTACCTGTGGGAGATAAAGTTGCGCTGTGCAGCGACTTGCTTTTTGTGCAGGGCGATGGAGTTTGTGACAATAATGAGGGAACTAAGAGAATAAAAGTGAGAGAATAAATATAGAGGCACTGGCAAAGATGTCATAAATAGCTTGCTTCTGTTCCCTAAAACTTTCAGTCCATCTATGAATGATTAACGGGGATGTTACCCAAATTGAGAAGATGTAAATATCAGGAAGGAATATCACTAAAAACATTGAGGTTTTTATCTCCTGACACTATCTTCATTCTCCACAGGTACAGCAGAGAGCGCTCTAGGACCGTGAAACACACAACAGCCTGCTCCCTGCTTATTCAGGACACAACATAGGAACATAGGGAATAGGAGAAGGAGTAGGCCATTCGGCACATCGAACCGACTCATGGCTGATCATCTACCTCTGAGCCATTTCCCCCCCCCCACTATCCCCATCTCCCTTGATGTCATTAGTATCCAGAAATCTATCTCTTTTAGTCTCGAACATGCTCAATGTAGTCAGCTTCGAAAGCCCTGTTGGGTAGAGAATTCCAAAGATTCACAACTCTCTCAGTTAAAGAAATTCCTCCTCATCTCAGTCTTAAATGGCCTGCACCTTATTTGGAGACAGTGTATCCTGATTCTAGACTGAACATCCTATCCACATCCATCGTGTCACGTCTTGTCAGAATTTTGTAAGTTTCAATGCGATCACCTCTTATTCTTTGGAACTCCAGAGAATACAGACCCAGTTTCTGTAATCGCTCCTCCGAAGACAAACCCGCCATGCCAGGGATTATTTTGATGAATCACTGCTGCATTCTCTCTTTGGCAAGTATGTCCTTCCTTCGATAAGGAGAACAAAACTGTACACAATACTAGAGGTGCTGTCCCATCAAGGTTCTATACAATTGCAACAAGACATTTTTACCCCTGTACGAAATCCCATGGCAATGAAGGCCAGCATACCATTAGCCTTCCGAATTGCTTTCGGCACCTTCATATTAGCTGTTAGTGTTGTGAGTTCATAATGTTGTTTGATGCAACATAAATGAGATGCGTGGAGTCCAGTTGGATGAAGATCATAAACAAGTTTATTTACAGCTGAACTATCATACACAGTACTGAGCTAACTTTTTACAGGACCTGCCTGTAGGTGCTACAGTTACAGAGTGACTCTGGCACAGAGTCACGTGAACACGTGCTGGAATTTAGCTCATTAGCATCCTAAGATCTTAAAGGGACATGAGAGAGAGACAGACAGACAGAGAGACAGAGGGAGAGAGAAAGATTAACACCAACGAATACAACAACTACTTGAGGAAAAACGCCAACAAATGCAGCAACAACTTCAGCAGAAGACGAAGAGCAACAAACGCAACAACAACTTATACTTGCAGCCAAACATCGAGACAGGGGCGTGACTTCCAATCAGGGAGGGAGGAGTTGTGCAAACCTAAATCACTGACTTCAGTCTTCATGTAGCTCCTCACAAGACTCAAAGCTCTTGTTTCGCTGATTTACAGATTACAAACACAGCTTCCAGTGGAAGATGTATCTGCTACTGAATCTGATAGTGTTATTTCAATGTAAGGGATCTTTTCCTTACGTAACTGTGTTGACAATCAACATTTATCTTTCCGCAGTGCCCATTTTCCGCCATCAGGGGGAGCAGTAGATGGAGGTGCAGCTCTCATTGCCCACCAACAGGGGGTAGCAGTGGATGGAGTTGCAGCTCTCAGTGCCCACCAACAGGGAGCAGCAGTGGATGGAGTTACAGCTCTCAGTGCCCACCAACAGGGAGCAGCAGTAGATGGAGTTGCAGCTCTCAGTGCCCACCAACAGGGTGCAGCAGTAGATGGAGGTGCAGCTCTCAGTGCCCACCAACAGAGGACAGCAGTAGATGGCGGTGCATCTCTCATTGCCCACCAACAGGGGGCAGCAGTAGATGGAGGTGCAGCTCTCATTGCCCACCAACAGGGGGTAGCTGCAGATGGGATTTCAGCAACAAGAACATTAAACGTCAGAAACCCTCAATGCATCAGGTAGGATCTGCAGAGATAAAACAGAGTTACCGCTTCACATCAGAACCGGCAAACATGAGAAGCGCAATAGGTTTTGAGCAACTTAAATGAATGTTTGAGAGTGAAGGAATGCAAAAAAGGCAGTCTGTGATCGGGTGGGGAGGGGAGGGACAGACAGAGAGATAGAGGGGGATAGGGAGAGATAGAGAGGCAGAGAGAGAGAGAAAGGCAGAGAAAGAGACACATAGAGAGAGGAACACAGAGACAGAAACCCACAAAGATGGAGAGAGAGAGTCAGATAGACGGAAATCGAGTAATATAGTATTTGAAAAAGAGAGACAGAGTGAGGCAGAGAGACAGAGATAGAGGGACTGCGAGAGACTGAGAGAGAGAGACAGAGAGAGACAGACAGAGAGAGAGAGAAAGGCAGAGAAAGAGATACATGGAGAGAGAAACACGGAGACAAATACCCACAGAGACAGAGAGAGAGAGACAGATAGATGGAGATCGAGTAATATAGCGTTTGGACAAGATAGACAGAGTGAGGTAGAGAGACAGAGATGGAGTGACTGAGAGACAGACAGAGAGAGAGAGAGGCAGAGAGAGACACAGGGAGAGACAGAGAGAGTGACAGAGAGAGACAGAGGCAGAGAGAGAGAGACAGACAGACAGAGAGGGAGAGAGAAAGTAGGCAGAGAGAGAAAGTAGAGTGAGATAGTTGACGCACAGAAAGAGAGACAGAGTGAGGTAGTGAGACAGATAGAGTGATAGAGAGAAAGAGCGAGAGGCAATCAGAGACAGTGAGAGACTGGCAGCCAGAGCGAGAAAAAAGAACATCAGAGACAGGCAAAGAAATAGGAGGAAAAGGATAGAAAGAGAAAAGGGAGGAAGGAAAACAGAGAACAAGCCAAAGAGGCAGAGAGAGAGAGAGACAGGGACAGAGCGAGAGAGAAAGGAAGAGAGAGAGAGACTAACAGAGAGAGAGACAAACAGAGAAACAGAGGGAGGGAGAGACAGAGCGAGAGACAGATAGACAGAGAGAGACAGTAGACAGAGGCCGAGTGAAATAGTGTTAGGCACAGAAAGACAGACAGATGTGGTAGTGAGTCAGATGGAGAGACAGAGACATAGAGAGATACAGAGAGAGAGAGGCAGACAGAGACAGTGAGAGAGTGAGAGGCAGAGAGAAGTGAGAACGTCAGAGACAGGCAAAGATAGAGAGAGAGAAAGGAGAGAAAGTGTAAAGTGAGGAAGGGAAACCGAGAACAAGACAAAGAGGCAGAGAGAGACAACGATGGAGAGAGAGAGAAAGAAAGAGAGAGAGAGAGAGAGTGACGAACAGAGACAGAGGTAGACAGAAAGAGAGAGGGAGCAGCGAGAGAGACAGAGGGAGGAAGAGACAGAGAGAGAGAGGCAGAGAGAGAGAGAGAGAGAGAGAGAGAGAGAGAGAGAGAGAGAGAGAGATACAGATAGATAGAGAGAGAGACAGTCGACAGAGATAGAGTCAGATAGTGTTAGGCACAGAAACAGAGACAGTTGAGGTAGTGAGACAGATGGAGAGCCAGAGAGAAAGAAAGAAACAGACAGAGAGGCAGACAGAGACAGTGAGAGAGTGAGAGGCAGAGAGGAGAAGGAAGAACGCCAGAGACAGGCAAAGATAGAGAGAGAGAAAGGGAGAGAAAGAGTAAAGAGAACGAGGAAAACAGAACAAGTCAGACAGTCAGAAAGAGAGATGGGGCAGAGAGAGAAAGTGGCAAAGAGTGAGAGGCAGACAGAGAGAGAGAGAGAGGGACAGAGGGAGAGCGAGACAGAGAGAAAGAGACAGAGAGAAAGAGATAGAGGCAGACTGAGAGTGAGAGAGTGGCAGTTGGATAGTGTGAGAGACAGATAGACAGAGAGAGAGGCAGACAGAGAGACAGAGAGACAGAGGGAGATAGAGAGACAGAGGGAGAGAGAGACAGCAAGAGAGAGACAGACAGACAGAGAGAGACAGAGATACGGAGAGAGAGAGAGAGAGAGAGTTGGAGAGAGGGGCAGACAGAGACAGTGACAGTCTAAGAGGCAGAGAGAAGAAAGAAGAACGTCAGAGACAAGAAAAGATAAAGAGAGAGAGAAAGGGAGAGAAAGAGTAAAGGGATGAAGGGAAACAGAGAACAAGACAAAGAGGCAGAGAGAGTCAGAGAGAGAGAGACAAGGAGAGACAGAGAGAGAGTGGCAGACAGAGGAACAGAGGGAGGGAGGGAGAGAGAGAGCGATAGCAGACAGAGATCGAGTGAAATACCGTTAGGCCGAGAAAGAGAGACAGAGAGAGGGAGTGAGACAGATGGAGAGACAGAGCGAAAGAGACAGACAGAGAGAGAGGCAGACAGAGACAGTGAGAGAGTGAGAGGCAGAGAGAAGAAGGAAGAACGTCAGAGACAGGCAAAGATAGAGAGATAGAGAGAAAGGGAGAGAAAGAGTAAAGGGAAACAGAGAACAAGACAAAGAGGCAGAGTGAGAGACAGGGACAGAGAGAGAGAGAGAGGCAGGCAGAGAGATGGACAGAGAGAGAGAGAGAGAGAGACAGGCAGACAGAGAGACAGAGAGAGAGAAATAGAGGCAGACAAAGAAACAGAGAGAGAGAGAGAGAGAGAGAGAGAGAGAGAGACAACAGACAGAGAACGAGTGAAGTAGTGTTAGGCCGACAAAGAGAGACACATGGAGTGACAGAGAGAAAGCAAGAGCCTGAGCGAGGGGCAGACAGAGACAGTGAGAGTCTGAGAGGCAGAGAGAGAAGAACGAAGGCCGTCAGTGGCAGACAAAGATAAAGAGACAGAAAGGGAGAGAAAGAGTAAAGGGAGGAAGGTAAACAGAGAACAAGTCAAAGAGGCAAAGACAGTCAGAGAGAGAGAGACAGGGACAGAGAGAGAGAGATAGAGAGAGAGGCAGACAGAGAGACAGAGAGAGTATGAGAGGCAGAGAGAGAAGAACGAAGGCCATCAGTGACAGGCAAAGGCAGAGAGACAGAAAGGGAGAGAAAGAGTAAAGGGAGGAAGGAAAACAGAGAACAAGACAAAGAGGCAAAGAGAGTCAGAGCGAGAAATAGGGACAGACAGAAAGAGAGAGGGAGAGAGAGAAGCAGGCAGCGAGGCAGAGAGAGAGAGAGACAGACAGACAGAGAGACAGAGGGAAAGAGAGAGAAAAAGAGAGAGAGAGAGGGAGAGGTAGACAGAGAGAGATAGTGAGAGAGAGACAGAGACAGACAGAGAGAGATGGAGAGACTGAGAGAAAGAGAGAGACAGAAAGAGGGGCAGGCAGAGGCAGTGAGATACTGAAAGTCAGACAAAGAGAGAGAGAGAGAGAGAGGCAGACAGAGAGACAGAGAGAGACAGATAGACAGAGATACAGTGTGATAGTTGTAGACACAGAAAGAGAGAGACTGAAATAGCGAGACAGAGATAGAGAGACTGGGAGAGACAGAGACAAAGAGCGGCAGAGAGCGAGAGGCAATGAGAGATGTGAGGCAGAGAGAGAAAAGGAAGAACATCAGGGACAGGCAAAGATAGAGAGAGAAAGGGAGAAAAAGAATAAAAGGATGAAGCAAAACAGAGAGCAAGACAAAAAGATAGAGAGACATAGAGAGAGAGGGAGACAGACAGCGAGACCGGGACAGAAAGGGAGACAAAGAGAGAGGTAGATAGATAGAGAGAGAGAGCAAGAGATAGAGAAATAGGGAGACAGAGAGAGAGAGAGAGAGAGAGAGAGAGAGAGAGAGAGACAGAGAGACAGAGAGACAGAGATACAAAGAGAGAGAGAGAGGGAATGACAGAGAAAGAGGGAGACAGAGACAAAAAGGGTTTCAGAGGGACGGGGAGAGATAGAGAGAGAGAGACAGACAGAGACAGGAATAGAGACACAGAGAAAGAAAGACTTGTCGAGAGACCTACACATGGAGAACAAGATTAAAATATGGAGGTGAGAAAGTATTTATGGAAGCAGGAGAGTTCCAATGGGATAATAGCTAATAAAAGGGAAGGACACGTGATTAAAAGGGAAATTTAAAGTGACAGATAAAGGGACTGAAAAATGAGAGGGAGAAAGAGAGAGATGTGGGGGGGTGGGGGAGAGAGGTTTTATTGAACTGCTTTGCTACATCGTGGGAGGTCAGTATAGCACCGTGTTACATTCCTGTGCTCAGCCCATGCAAGAACTCCACCGTCCGCTTGCCCTTCTCACAGGCTACACGACTGCCTGCCCCAGTGCCCAGGATCTCCCCACCCCTGCAGCAAGGCGCCTCCACTGTCAGGACAGGCAGGAGCAGACTGAATCCTGAGTTGACCATCTCATGGGGCACATGCCCCCTGAAGAGATAGCAAACTGCCCAGGCAAGGCGAGAGGCTTGCTGGGGTAGGAGTTTTCAATGGGGGGTTCACTCTCTGTGGTGAACGATCCAGCTACCTTCGGAGGTCGGACCCGACTCACCGTACTGGGTAAGTAATGCTCGAGTCCAGGTGCTGGAGGTTGAGTTGGGGGCAAAAGGAGCCGGTACACACAATAATATCTCTGAGTTTACTGTGTCTGACCAGATGGAATCTTATTATTGTGTTGGAAGAGGCCATTTGATCATTGTGTCTCTTTGGTGCAGAGAGGGGGAAATAAACAGAAAGGGAAATAAGCAGAGAAAAATGTGAGATAGAAAAAATGGCGAGAAAAAAATGGAACCAGAGAGAGAGACAGATGCAGAAAGAGAGGGAAAGAAACAGAGAGAGAGGGAAAGAAACACAGAGAGAGTGATGATACAGAGATAGATGGAAAGAAACAGAGAGAAAGAGAGAGGGAAGAGAGAGAGAGAGAGAGAGAGAGAGAGAGAAAGAAATGGAGAGAAAAAATAAACAGAAACAGAGAGAGAGAGAGAGAGAGACTGCAGGCAGTAGAGAGGCAGACAGAAAGCCAGTGAGATAAACACAGAGAGAGAATCACACATTGAGAGAGAAACACTCCGAGAGAGAATGAGAGGCAGAGAGAGAGAATTTTTTTCAGAAAGAGAGAGAGATTGATTTCGAGAGAGGGGGAGATATTCAGAGAGAGAGAGAGGCAGAGAGAGAGAGAGGGTGTGGGAGCGATTCAGAGGGAAGGGGTGTGTTTCAGAGAGAGACAGAGAGACTTAGAGAGAGAGAGAGCAATTCAGAGAGAGAGAGGCAGAGAGAAAGAGTGGGAGCGATTCAGAGGGTGGGGGGTGTTTCAGAGAGAGAGAGAGATTTAGAGAGAGAGAGAGAGCAATTCAGAGAGAGAGGCAGAAAGAGAGAGAGTGGGAGCGATTCAGAGGGGGGTTTCAGAGAGAGAGAGAGAGAGATTTAGAGAGAGAGAGAAAGCAATTCAGAGAGAGAGGGAGAGATTCAGGGAGAGAGGGAGAGAACCCAAGAGAGAGAGAGGGAGATATTCAGAGAGAGAGAGTGGGACCGATTCAGAGAGAGAGGGAGAGATTCAGGGAGAGAGGGAGAGAATCAGCGAGGGAGAGATTTATAGAGATTGAGAGAGAAAAGGAGAGAGAGATTCAGGTAGAGAGAGAGAGAGAGAGAGATTCAGTCAGAGAGAGCAATACAGTTCTGGACCATTGACCATGGTGCCCGGGTTGGCTCTTTTCTACAGCTGTCTGATTGATCCCAGTTCCCTCCCACCCTATCGCTATAGACCTACAATTCCTCCCTTCAGCTGTTGACCCAATTCTCTTTGTAATACTATGAGTGAATCCCACCGCCCTTTCAGGTAGTGCATTCCACATCACAACAGCTCACTGCTTTGTGTCACGGGAAACAGTTTTGCATCATTTCCTCTGTCAAAACCATGACCGATTGCAAACGTCTCTGCTAATTCTCCCCTGAACTTTCTCTTCAGGAGAACAATCCCAGCTCCTCCAGTCTCTCCACATTAACTGACGTCTCTCATCCTTGGTGTCATCTTGTGTGAACTCACTTTATTTCTCTTTCGTTCACAGTTTCTGCCACTAAGTTCCTCATCCTCATTATTTCTTATCCTTATCTCTCTCTCTACTTGCCCTCTTCCCTTTCCCTGTTGTTTGTCTCTGCTTGCCCCCTCTCTCCTTGCCATCCTTCGTTTGTGTTCAATCAACTACCACTCCCTCGCTTTCCTACACACTCCTGTTCTAAGTCTCCTTTTCTCTCAGTCCTGGTGGTAGTGTTGTCCTGGATGATCAGCTTGCAGCTCTGGACTGGGACTCGGGCAATGAGGGTCAGAGAGGGTTCTGTCTCAGAGGCGGCTCATTACTGACAGAGTAATGGTTTAAAGGCCTTTTACGTGAGCAATGTGGTGGCGTGAATACGGGAAATTATAACCACGTGTACTTTGGAAACGGAAGTGGATTAACAGTGTAAGATCAGTGCAAAATGCAACCCCACACGAACCCTCCCTACCTCTGTAACCTCCTCCAGCCCCTACAACCCTCCCTAACTCTGTAACCTCCTCCAGCCCCTACAACCCTCCCTAACTCTGTAACCTCCTCCATCCCCTACAACCCTCCCTATCTCTGGAACCTCCTCCAGCCCCTACAACCCTCCCTATCTCTGTAACATCCTCCAGCCCCAACACCCATCCCTATCTCTGCAACCTCCTCCAGCCCCTACAACCCTCCATTTCTCTGTAACCTCCTTCAGCCCCGACAGCTCTCCTGATCTCTGTAACCTCCTCCAGCTCCTACACACCTCCCTATCTCTGCAACCTCCTCCAGCCCCTACAACACTCCCTATCTCTGCAACATCCTCCAGCCCTTGCACCCCTCCATAACTCTGTAACATCCTGTAGCCCCGACAGCTCTCCCTATCTCATTTACCTCCTCCAGCCCCGACACCCATCCCTAACTCTGTTACCTCCTCCAGCCCCTACAACACTTCCTACCTCTGTAACCTCCACCAGCCCCTGCAACCCTCCCCATCTATGTAACCTCCTTCAGCCATTACAACCCACCCTATCGCTGTAACCTCCTCTAGCTCCTACACCCATCCCTAACTCTGTTATCTCCTCCAGCCCCTACAGCTCTCCCTATCTCTGTTACCTCCTCTAGCCCCTACACCCGTCCCTATCTCTGTAACCTCCTTCAGCCACTGGACCCCTCCCCATTTCTGTAACCTGCTTTAGCTCCTACAGCTCTCTCTATCTCTGTTACCAGCTCCAGACCCTTCAACCCTCCCTATCTCTGTAACCTCCTCCAGCGCCTACAACCCTCCATATCTCTGTTACCTCCTCCAGCCCCGACAAACCTGCCTATCTCTGTAACCTCCTCCAGCCCCTACAACCCTCCCTAACTCTGTAACCTCCTCCAGCCGCTAGACCCCTCCCTATATCTGTAAACTCTACCAGCCTCTACAACCCTCCCTATCTCTGTTACCTCCCCCAGCCCCTACAGCCCTCCCTATCTCTGTAACCACCTCCAGCCTCTACACCCCTCCCTATCCCTGTAACCTCTTCCTAGTCCCTAAAACCCTCCCTATCTCAGTAACCTCCTCCAGCCTCTACACCCATCCCTACCTCTGTAATCTCTTCCAGCCCCTGCAACCCTCCCTATCTCTGTAACCTCTTCCAGCTCCGACAACACTCCCTATCTCTGTTATCTCCTCCAGGCCCTGCACCCATCCCTATCTCTGTAACGTCTTCCAGCCCCTACAACCCACCCTATCACTGTTACCTCCTCCAGCCCCTACAGCACTCCCTAACTCTGTAACCTCTTCCTGCCCCTAAACCCCTCCCTATATCTGTAAACTCTACCAGCCCCTACAAGACTCCCTACCTCTTTAACCTCCTCCAACCCCTACACCCCACCCTATCTCTGTAACCTCCTCCAGCCCCTGCAACCCTCCCTATCTCTGTAACCTCTTCCAGCTCCGACAACACTCCCTATCACTGTTATCTCCTCCAGGCCCTGCACCCATCCCTATCTCTGTAACGTCTTCCAGCCCCTACAACCCTCCCTATTACTGTTACCTCCTCCAGCCCCTACAGCACTCCCTAACTCTGTAACCTCATCCTGCCCCTAAATCCCTCCCTATATCTGTAAACTCTACCAGCCCCTGCAAGACTCCCTATCTCTGTTACCTCCTCCAGCCACTACAGCACTCCCTATCTCTGTAACCTCCTCCAGCCACTACAACCCTCCCTATCTCTGTAACCTCCTCCAACCACTACACCCCACCCTATCTCTGTAACCTCCTCCAGCCCCTCCAACCTTCCCTTTCTCTGTTACCTCCTCCAGCCCCTAAAGCCCTCCCTATATCTGTAAACTCTAGCAGCCCCTGCAGCCCTCCCTATCTCTGTTATCTCCTCCAGCCCCCACAGCACTCCCTATCTCTATTACCTCCTCCAGCCACGACAGCCCTCCCTATCTCTGTAACCTCCTCCAGCCACTACAACCCTCCCTATCTCTGTAACCTCCTCCAGCCCCTGCACCCCACCCTATCTCTGTAACTTCCTCCAGCCCCTACAACCCTCCCTAACTCTGTAACCTCCCCCAGCCCCTAAACCCCTCCCTATATCTGTAAACTCTACCAGCCCCTACAGCCCTCCCTATCTCTGTTACCTCCCCCAGCCCCTACAGCTCTCCCTATCTCTGATAACTCTACCAGCCCCAACAACCCTCCCTAACTCTATAGCCTCCTCCAGCCTCTACAACCCACCCTATCTCTGAAACCTCTTCCAACCCTGATAACCCTCCCTATCTCTGTAACCTCTTCCAACCTCGACTCCCCTTCCTATCTCTGTAACATCTTCCAGCCGCTACAACCCTCCCTATCTCTGTTACCACCTCCAGCCCCTACAGCCCTCCCTATCACTGTAACCTCCAGCCTCCACACTCCTCCCTATCCCTGTAACCTCTTCCTAGTCCCTAAAACCCGTCCTATCTCAGTAACATCCTCCAGCCTCTACACCCACCCCTATCTCTGTAATCTCTTCCAGCCCCTACAACCCTCCCTATCTCTGTAACCTCCTCCATCCCCTAAAGCCCCCTATCTCTGTAACCTCTTCCAGCCCCGACACCACTCCCTATCTCTGTTATCTCCTCCAGCCCCTGCACCCTCCCTATCTCTGTAACGTCTTCCAGCCCCTACAAACCTCCCTATCTCTGTTCCCTCCTCCAGTCCCTAAAGCACTCCCTATCTCTATTACCTCCTCCAGCCACTACACCCCACCCCATCTCTGGAACTTCCTCCAGCCCCTAATCCCCTCCCTATATCTGTAAACCCTACCAGCCCCTACAACACTCCCTATCTCTGTTACCTCCTCCAGCCCCATCAGCACTCCCTATCTCTATTACTTCCTCCAGTCACTACAACCCTCCCTATCTCTGTAACCTCCTCCAGCCACCACAACCCTCCCAAACTCTGTAACCTCCTCCAGCACCTACAATCCTCCCTATCCCTGTTACCTCCTCCAGCCCCTAATACCCTCCCTACATCTGTAAACTCTACCAGCCCCTACAACACTCCCTATCTCTGTTACCTCCTCCAGCCCCATCAGCACTCCCTATCTCTATTACTTCCTCCAGTCACTACAACCCTCCCTATCTCTGTAACCTCCTCCAGCCACCACAACCCTCCCAAACTCTGTAACCTCCTCCAGCCCCTTCAATCCTCCCTATCTCTGTTACCTCCTCCAGCCCCTAATACCCTCCCTATATCTGTAAACTCCACCAGCCCCTACAACACTCCCTATCTCTGTTACCACCTCCAGCCCCATCAGCACTCCCTATCTCTATTACTTCCTCCAGTCACTACAACCCTCCCTATCTCTGTAACCTCCTCCAGCCACCACAACCCTCCCTATCTCTGTAACCTCCTCCAGCCACCACAACCCTCCCAAACTCTGTAACCTCCTCCAGACCCTTCAACCCTCCCTATCTCTGTAACCTCCTCCAGCGCCTACAACCCTCCATATCTCTGTTACCTCCTCCAGCCCCGACAAACCTGCCTATCTCTGTAACCTCCTCCAGCCCCTACAACCCTCCCTAACTCTGTAACCTCCTCCAGCCGCTAGACCCCTCCCTATATCTGTAAACTCTACCAGCCTCTACAACCCTCCCTATCTCTGTTACCTCCCCCAGCCCCTACAGCCCTCCCTATCTCTGTAACCACCTCCAGCCTCTACACCCCTCCCTATCCCTGTAACCTCTTCCTAGTCCCTAAAACCCTCCCTATCTCAGTAACCTCCTCCAGCCTCTACACCCATCCCTACCTCTGTAATCTCTTCCAGCCCCTGCAACCCTCCCTATCTCTGTAACCTCTTCCAGCTCCGACAACACTCCCTATCTCTGTTATCTCCTCCAGGCCCTGCACCCATCCCTATCTCTGTAACGTCTTCCAGCCCCTACAACCCACCCTATCACTGTTACCTCCTCCAGCCCCTACAGCACTCCCTAACTCTGTAACCTCTTCCTGCCCCTAAACCCCTCCCTATATCTGTAAACTCTACCAGCCCCTACAAGACTCCCTACCTCTTTAACCTCCTCCAACCCCTACACCCCACCCTATCTCTGTAACCTCCTCCAGCCCCTGCAACCCTCCCTATCTCTGTAACCTCTTCCAGCTCCGACAACACTCCCTATCACTGTTATCTCCTCCAGGCCCTGCACCCATCCCTATCTCTGTAACGTCTTCCAGCCCCTACAACCCTCCCTATTACTGTTACCTCCTCCAGCCCCTACAGCACTCCCTAACTCTGTAACCTCATCCTGCCCCTAAATCCCTCCCTATATCTGTAAACTCTACCAGCCCCTGCAAGACTCCCTATCTCTGTTACCTCCTCCAGCCACTACAGCACTCCCTATCTCTGTAACCTCCTCCAGCCACTACAACCCTCCCTATCTCTGTAACCTCCTCCAACCACTACACCCCACCCTATCTCTGTAACCTCCTCCAGCCCCTCCAACCTTCCCTTTCTCTGTTACCTCCTCCAGCCCCTAAAGCCCTCCCTATATCTGTAAACTCTAGCAGCCCCTGCAGCCCTCCCTATCTCTGTTATCTCCTCCAGCCCCCACAGCACTCCCTATCTCTATTACCTCCTCCAGCCACGACAGCCCTCCCTATCTCTGTAACCTCCTCCAGCCACTACAACCCTCCCTATCTCTGTAACCTCCTCCAGCCCCTGCACCCCACCCTATCTCTGTAACTTCCTCCAGCCCCTACAACCCTCCCTAACTCTGTAACCTCCCCCAGCCCCTAAACCCCTCCCTATATCTGTAAACTCTACCAGCCCCTACAGCCCTCCCTATCTCTGTTACCTCCCCCAGCCCCTACAGCTCTCCCTATCTCTGATAACTCTACCAGCCCCAACAACCCTCCCTAACTCTATAGCCTCCTCCAGCCTCTACAACCCACCCTATCTCTGAAACCTCTTCCAACCCTGATAACCCTCCCTATCTCTGTAACCTCTTCCAACCTCGACTCCCCTTCCTATCTCTGTAACATCTTCCAGCCGCTACAACCCTCCCTATCTCTGTTACCACCTCCAGCCCCTACAGCCCTCCCTATCACTGTAACCTCCAGCCTCCACACTCCTCCCTATCCCTGTAACCTCTTCCTAGTCCCTAAAACCCGTCCTATCTCAGTAACATCCTCCAGCCTCTACACCCACCCCTATCTCTGTAATCTCTTCCAGCCCCTACAACCCTCCCTATCTCTGTAACCTCCTCCATCCCCTAAAGCCCCCTATCTCTGTAACCTCTTCCAGCCCCGACACCACTCCCTATCTCTGTTATCTCCTCCAGCCCCTGCACCCTCCCTATCTCTGTAACGTCTTCCAGCCCCTACAAACCTCCCTATCTCTGTTCCCTCCTCCAGTCCCTAAAGCACTCCCTATCTCTATTACCTCCTCCAGCCACTACACCCCACCCCATCTCTGGAACTTCCTCCAGCCCCTAATCCCCTCCCTATATCTGTAAACCCTACCAGCCCCTACAACACTCCCTATCTCTGTTACCTCCTCCAGCCCCATCAGCACTCCCTATCTCTATTACTTCCTCCAGTCACTACAACCCTCCCTATCTCTGTAACCTCCTCCAGCCACCACAACCCTCCCAAACTCTGTAACCTCCTCCAGCACCTACAATCCTCCCTATCCCTGTTACCTCCTCCAGCCCCTAATACCCTCCCTACATCTGTAAACTCTACCAGCCCCTACAACACTCCCTATCTCTGTTACCTCCTCCAGCCCCATCAGCACTCCCTATCTCTATTACTTCCTCCAGTCACTACAACCCTCCCTATCTCTGTAACCTCCTCCAGCCACCACAACCCTCCCAAACTCTGTAACCTCCTCCAGCCCCTTCAATCCTCCCTATCTCTGTTACCTCCTCCAGCCCCTAATACCCTCCCTATATCTGTAAACTCCACCAGCCCCTACAACACTCCCTATCTCTGTTACCACCTCCAGCCCCATCAGCACTCCCTATCTCTATTACTTCCTCCAGTCACTACAACCCTCCCTATCTCTGTAACCTCCTCCAGCCACCACAACCCTCCCTATCTCTGTAACCTCCTCCAGCCACCACAACCCTCCCAAACTCTGTAACCTCCTCCAGCCCCTTCAATCCTCCCTATCTCTGTTACCTCCTCCAGCCCCTAATCCCCTCCCTATATCTGTAAACTCCACCAGCCCCTACAACACTCCCTATCTCTGTTACCTCCTCCAGCCCCATCAGCACTCCCTATCTCTATTACTTCCTCCAGTCACTACAACCCTCCCTATCTCTGTAACCTCCTCCAGCCACCACAACCCTCCCTATCTCTGTAACCTCCTCCAGCCCCTACAACCCTCCCTATCTCTGGAACCTCCTCCAACCCCTAAGCCCCTCCCTATATCTGTAAACTCTACCAGCCCCTGCAACTCTCCCAATCTCTGTTACCTCCCCCAGTCCCTACAGCTCTCCCTAGCTCTGTAACTCAACCAGCCCCTGCAACCCTCAGTGGCTCAGTGGCGAGCACCGCAGCCTCACAGCTCCAGCGACCCGGGTTCAATGCTGGGTACTGCCTGTGTGGAGTTTGCAATTTCTCTCTGTGTCCATTTGGGTTTCCTCCGGGTGCTCTGGTTTCCTGCCACGTGCCAAAGACTTGCAGGTTGATAAGTAAATTGGCCATTATGTATTGCCCCTAGTATAGGTAGGTGCAGGTGGGGATGTGGTAGGAATATGGAATTAGTGTAGGGTTGGTATAAATGGGTGGTTGATGGTCGGCACAGATTCGGTGGGCCGAAGGGCCTGTTTCAGTGCTGTATAACTAAATTGAATCCTCCCTATTTCTGTTACATCCTCCAGCCTCGACAACCCTCCCTATCTCTGTAACCCCCTCCAGCCCCTGCAACACTCCTTATCTCTGTAACCTCTTCCAGCCCCTATAACCCTCCCGATCTCTGTTCTGTTATCACATCCTTTATAATAGTCTCCAGCATTTTCCCCACTACTGATGTAAGGCTAACTGGTCTGTAATTCCCTGTTTTTTCCCCTCCCTCCTTTCTTTTACAGAGTCTACAACAAACTGTCGAAGTTGTGGTGAAGGAGAATGAACGCTGGGGTAAACACACGCCCCACCCCTCGCCACAACACCCCCCCCCCCCACCCACCCCACCCCGCTTCCATCCCCACCGTTCCTAACACTCATGTTTTGCTCTCCCACAGAGGCAGACCAAGAGGTTAACCATCCCACTGTGACCGTTTTTGAGCTGTCGGATGAAGAAATCAGGGCCCCTATGAAAGCCACTATTGTCTGCCTGGCCAGTGGCTTCTTCTCGGACTACGTTAAGTTCTCCTGGGCGGGGGGCAACGAGGAGATCGAGACGAAGGATGTGCTGACTGACAGGCAGGTAAAGGATGATGCAGGCCGCGACAGCGTGGACCAGTAGGGTGAGGGTTCCCATGGCCGAATGGGACCCGCAATCAGTATTCCTGCAAAGTGACCCATTACAGTAAAGCCGGCGCAGAGATTTCTCAAGATGCCAAGATCAGCAGTAAGGCAGGTGAGTGTCTGCAATGCCTGGAATCACCTCCGCTCCACCCGAGCCCAAAGCAAGGAAGCTATACTGAACCTTTATCAATGCAGCCTTGAGGGAGTATGTGAAGGCGTTAGAGAGGGTGCACAAAATATTCACGGCAATGGTTCCAGGGATGAGGGAATTCATAGCTTGGGGAAGTCTACATAATAGGTGAGACTGAAGAACACAGGAAGAGGCCGAGGCCATTCAGCCGTTCAAGCTTGTTCCACCATTCTGTTATATAAATCTAAATCTCTACCATTACTCTATTTTACGCCTCGGTTCAGTAACTGTCAATAACCTTATGTTCACCCAAATGGTTAGCACTCAGAGACAGACAGAGAGGGAGAAAGAGAGAGAGACAGAGAGAGAGACCGAGAACCAGATAGATTGAGAGAGAGAGAAATAGAGAAAGAGACAGACAGAAAGAGAAAGAGACAGACAGACAGACAGAGAGATAGAGACAGAGAGAGATACAGTGACAAACACACGGAGAAAGAGACAGAGAGAGAGAGACAGAGAAAGAGATGGAAAGAAAAACAGAGAGAAACAGAGAGAGAGAAACAGAGAAACAGACAGAGAGAAAGAGAGAGACACACAGATACAAAGAGAGAGGGAGAGAAAGAAATAGAGAAAGAGGCAGACAGAAAGAAAAAGAGAGAGACAGACAGAGAGATAGAGACAGAGAGAGACACAGAGACAGACATACACAGAGAGAGAGAGAGACAGACAGACAGAGAAAGAGAGACAGAGAGAGAGACAGAGAGAGAGAAACAAAAAGAGAGACAGAGAGACAAGGAGAGTGAGAGAGAGACAGAGACAGGAAGAGAGGCAGAGACAGATGAGTGACAGATCGAGAGAAGCAGAGACAACGGGAAAGGCAGAAACAGGGAATGAGAGAGAGAGAGGCAGAGAGAGACAGAAGCACAGAGACAGAAACAGAGACAGAGAGAAAAGGAGAGAAAGAGAGAGACAGAGAGAGTGAGAGAGAGACATGCAGAGAGAAACACATGGTCAAAGAGAGAGAGACTGAGAGAGAGACAGAGAGAGAGAGACAGGAAATGAAAGAGAGGGACAGAGAGAGAGAGGCAGAGAGACAGTGGGAAAGACAGAGACAGTGAGAGGGAGAAGCAGAGACAGAGACCGAGAGACACACAGAGAGACAGGGAAACAGAGACAGAGAGAAAATGAGAGAAATAGAGAGAGAGAAAGAGACAGAGAGAGACACACAGAGAAACAGAAAGACAGAGACAGAGAGAAAAGGAGAGAAATATAGAGAGATAGAGAGAGACAGAGACAGAGAGAGAGACTGAGAGAGAGACAGGAAGAGAAACAGAGACAGAGAGAGTGGTGACAGAGACAAAGAGAGACACACAGATAGACATGGAAACAGAGACAGAGAGAAAAGGAGAAAGAGAGACAGACAGACAGACAGAGAGCGTAAGACAGACAGCGAAAGACAGGCAGAGACAGTGAGAGAGACACAGACCGAGAGAAAGAGAGACAGAGAGAGGCAGAGAGACAGCGCGAAAGACAGAGAGAGAGAGAAAGAGATTGAGAGAGACAGAGAGAGAGACGTGATAGAGAGACAGAGAGAGACAGTGACAGAGAGACAGAAACAGAGAGAAAGAGAGGCAGAGACAGGGAAAGCCAGAGACAGAAAGACAGAGAGACAGAGAGAAAGAGAGAAAGATAGATAGATAGAGAGAGAAACAGACAGACAGAGAAAGAGATACAGAGAGAGAGAGACCGAGACAGAGAGAGAGAAACAAAGAGAGAGACAGAGAGACAAGGAGAGAGAGAGAGACAGGAAGAGAGATAGAGACAAATGTGTAACAGATCGAGAGAGGCAGAGACAACAGGAAAGACAGAGACAGTTAATGAGAGAGAGAGAGAGGCAGACAGAGACAGAAACAGAGAGACAGAAACAGAGAGAAAAGGAGAGAAAAGGAGAGAAAGAGAGAGACAGAAACAGAGAGAGACACATGGTCAAAGAGAGACAGACTGAGAGAGAGACAGAGAGAGAGAGAGACAGGAAAGGAAAGAGAGAGGCAGAGAGACAGTGGGAAAGACAGAGACAGGGAGAGAGAGAAGCAGAGACAGAGACAGAGAGACACACAGAGAAATAGAAAAACAGAGACAGAGACAGACAGAAAAGGAGAGAAATAAAGAGAGATAGAGAGAGACAGAGACGGAGACAGAGAAAAAGAGAGACACGGACAGAGAGATAGAGAGAAAGACAGAGACAGAGGGAGAGACACATACACAGAGAAATAGAGATAGAGAGAGAGAGAAAGAGAGACAGGAAGAGAAATAGAGACAGAGAGATTGACAGAGGCAGAGAGAGACACACAGATAGACATGGAAACAGAGACAGAGAGAAAAGGAGAAAGAGAGACAGACAGACAGACAGAGTAAGACAGACAGAGAAAAACAGGAAGAGACAGTGAGAGAGACACAGAACGAGAGAAAGAGAGAAAGACAGAGACAGAGAGAGGCAGAGAGACAGCGGGAAAGACAGAGAGAAAGAGAGAAAGCGATTGAGAGATACAGAGAGAGACGAGATAGAGAGACAGAGATAGACAGTGACAGAGAGACAGAAACAGAGAGAAAGAGAGGCAGAGACAGGGAAAGCCAGAGACAGAAAGACAGAGAGACAGAGCGAAAGAGAGAAAGAAAGATAGAGAGAGAGAGAGACAGAAAGAAAGACATAGAAAGAGAGACAGAGACAGAGAGAGACTAAGAGAGAGAGAAACAAAGAGAGAGACAGAGAGACAAGGGGAGAGAGAGAGACAGAGACAGGAAGAGAGATAGAGACAAATGTGTGACAGATCGAGAGAGGCAGAGACAACGGGAAAGACAGAGACAGTGAATGAGAGAGAGTGAGGCAGAGAGAGACAGAAACAGAGTGACAGAAACAGAGACAAAGAGAAAAGGAGAGAAAGAGAGAGACACATGCAGAGAGAGACACATGGTCAAAGGGAGAGAGACTGAGAGAGAGACAGAGAGAGAGAGAGAGACAGGAAAGGAAAGAAAGAGACAGAGAGAGAGGCAGAGAGACAGTGTGAAAGACAGAGACAGTGAGAGAGAGAAGCAGAGACAGAGACAGAGAGAAACAGAGAGACAGAAACAGAGACAGAGAGAACAGGAGAGATAGAGAGAGACACATAAAGAGAGAGACTCATGGTCAAAGAGAGAGAGACTGAGAGAGAGACACTGAGTGAGAGATAGACAGGATAGGCAGGAGAGAGAAAGAGAGAGAGGCAGAAAGACAGTGCGAAAGACAGAGACAGTGAGAGAGAGAAGCAGAGACAGAGACAGAGAGACACACATAGAAACAGGGAAACAGAGACAGAGAGAAAATGAGAGAAATAGAGAGAGACAGAGAGAGACAGAGAGAGACACACAGAGAAGCAGAAAGACAGAGACAGAGACAGAGAGAAAAGGAGAGAAATAAAGAGAGATAGAGAGAGACAGAGACAGAGACAGAGAGAAAGAAAGAAACCGACAGAGAGAAAGAGAGAAAGACAGAGAGAGAGACACATGCACAAAGAGAAACAGAGACAGAGAGAGAGACTGAGACAGAGAGAGACACACAGAGAGACATGCAAACTGAGACAGAGAGAAAAGGAGAAGGAGAGACAGACAGACAGACAGACAGACAGACAGAGAAAGACAGACAGAGAAAGACATGCAGAGACTGTGAGAGAGCCACAGACCGAGAGAAAGAGAGACAGAGAGAGGCAGAGAGACAGTGGGAAAGACAGAGAGAAAGAAAGAGATTGAGAGATTCAGAGAGAAACGAGATAGAGAGACAGAGAGAGACAGTGACAGAGAGACGGAAACAAAGTGATTGAGAGGCAGAGACAGGGAGAGCCAGAGACAGAAAGACAGAGAGACAGAGAGACAGAGAGAAAGAGAGAAAGATAGGTTGTTAGATAGAGATAGAGATAGAGAGAGAGAGAGAGAGACGGGAAGAGAAAGAGACGGAGAGAGAGACACACACACACATACACACAGAGACAGAACGAGAGAGAGGCAGAAAGACAGCGGGAAAGTGAATGAGTGAGAGAGACAGAGACAGTGAGTCAGAGACAGAGAGACACACTGAGAGGCAGAGAAACGGAGACAGTGAGAAAAGGAGAGAAAGGAAGAGAGAGAGATATAGAACGAGAGACAGAGACACAGAGAGAGTTAGACACAAACAGAGAGAAAGACAGAGACACAGAGTGGCAGAGAGACAGAGGGAAAGACAGCGACAGAGAGAGAGAGACAGAGATTGAGAGAGACAGACAGAAAGAGAGACAGGGAGACAGAAACAGAGAGAAAAAGAGAGATAGACAGAGAGAGACAGACAGACAGAGACAAAGACAGAGAGACATACACAGAGAGAGAGGGAGAGAGGGAGAGAGAAGAGAAGCAAAAGAGAGGCAGAGAGAGAGAGAGCGACAGAGAGAGAGAGAGAGGCACTGAGACAGAGGGAAAGACAGAGACAGTGAGAAAGAGAGACAGAAAGAAACAGAGATAGAGACAGGCAGAGAAAGAGGGACAGAGACAGAGAGACAGAGATAAAAGGGGTAAGACAGAGATGGAGATAAGAAGAGAATGAGAGACAGAGAGAGACACACAGAGACTGAGAGAGAGAGGTAGAAAGAAAGAAATCGAGAAAGGGACAGCCAGAAATAGAGACAGACAGAGACAGAGACAAGGCGAGAAAGAGAGACAGAGCTAGAGTGTGCCATAGTGAGAGAGGCAGAGAGAGAGAAGAGAGAGAGACAGAGAGAAAGAGAAAAACAGAGACACAGCGAGAGACAGGAAGAGAAAGAGAGACCGAAAGAGAGAGAGAGACAGTCAGAGAGAAAGACTCAGATAGATAGAGATAGAGAGAGACTAGGAGAGAGAGAGAGAAAGAGAGACAGAGACAGACAGATAGAAACACAGGGACAGAGAGAGACGGGGGTGGGGGTGAGAGAGGAGAGAGAGACAGGGAGAGAAAGAGAGACAGAAGCCTGGATGCAATGCACAAATCTCAGAGTGAAGAAGTTTCTCCCACTTTATGTCCTTGGTGTGATATGAAAACTGTGTTTCATGCACAAATAATTTAAGTTATTTTTCTCTTTTAAATTTCTTGCCGGCGTATGTGAAGGGAAAGGTGAGGACTTCCAATATTTTATCTGTTTGCTATGATCTCTCTCTCTCTCTCTCTCTCTCTCTCTCTCTCTCTCTCTCTCTCTCTCTCTCTCTCTCTCTCTCTCTCTCTCTCTCTCTCTCTCTCTCTCTCTCTCTCTCTCTCTCTCTCTCTCTCTCTCTCTCTCCCCCCCCCCCCCCCCCCCCTCTCTCATGCAAACATACACACACACACACTGACGGAATGTACATAATGATTAAGTTGGATTTTAGGGCGTGACTATGGTCTTTCTTGTCTGTCTTTCAGTGGAGCGGATACAGAGGCAACAGATTGTGGTATGAGAATTACCAGGACACTTTGATGAAGTGTAAAACGGACCCACTTCTCTATTCTGTAAACTTCAATCCTCTCCAGGTTTTAGGCCTCAGTGAGGCACATTCCCCAGACATAGTGTGAATCACTGAACCCAGTCCATGTCACTGTGCATGTGAATCGACAGTGAAACCACACTATTAGCACCACTGTCTCGACTGCAATCCATCTAGATCCTGCACCAAGGAGTCCTGAATCGCCCCTACCCTCTCACATGAGGACAGAATGAGCGATAGAGAAGGAGAATGAGAGAGATGTACCTATAGAGTAATAGAGAGAGTGTGAGGGGTGGAGGGACAGAGAGCGAGAAAGAAAAAGACAGAGAGAGATATACAGAAAGTAAGACAAAGAGCTAGAGTGACAAAACCAGTGAGGGAAATGCTGAGACAGTTGGAGACAGTGAGAGAAAGGGATAGCTAAGGATAAGTTGTGTGTGTGAGAGAGAGTGAGAGATAAAAAGAGAGAGAGATGGATAAACATAGAGTGACAGATACAGAGAGAGAGAGAGAGAGAGAGTCTGGGGAGATAAAATGAGAGAGAAAGGCAATTCGACAGAAATAAAGTGAAATTGAGATACGAGGGATGAACAGAGAGAGAGTGTGTCTGTATTACATACATTAAGAAGAAACAGTTTTGCGCAATGAAAGAGAGACAGGGTGAGAAAGGAAGATTGAGGCAGACAGAGAGAGGAAGAGAAAGAGAGAGAGAGAGAAGCATTTAAGGGAAAGACAGACAGACACAGAGACACAGAGAGAGGGAGACAGGAACAGACAGAGAGAGAACCTAAGAGAGAGAAATAGACAGAGAGAACATGCGGGAGAGACGGTGATAGTGGGAGAGACAGGAAGAGAGAGGGAGAGAGAGGAGAGTACAACGGAGAGGCAGAGTGACACAGAGACACAGACAGAGAAAGGAACACATAGACAAAAAGAAAGAAAGCGAGAGACAGAGAGAGAAAGAGAGAGAGAGAGAGGGGAGCGTTTAAGGGAGACAGAGAGAGAGCCCTACTCCCCCACCCTTTCCTCATCACCTTGCAAAATTTACTCTTTCAAGTCTTAATCCAATTGTCCACTTTTTCAGGCATTGCTTTCCAGATGACAGCAACGCTCTGAGTTTAAGAAAAACTCACCCTTTCCTCTGGATCTTTTTAAATGCCATGAAATGTGTTTCCACTGACTCGAAATCCTTCCCAGGGCATTGTGTAAGAAATATTCCATGACTGACTCAATCTTTTTCCTTCCTTTTTTTCCCCTTCCAGATTTCGGGAAATTTGACGAAAAGTTTTGATTAACTAAGCCGGGGCCAAAAACTCTGCAACAGGGCACGCGTCACAACATATCCTGAAAAAATATAGGAAAGGAGGAGGAGGCTATTGGGTCATATCCCTGTCATTGATATGTTGTCATTTTCTATTGGTTAGTAACAGTTTGGCAACTGGCAAAACCCATTAGGTCTTTTAGAGGATTTGGATTATAACATAATTAAAATTTATGTCTCAATTTCTATTCAATTCATTTAACCACTTGTCAGCTGGTTAGCTGAGCTGGTTAAGCTACTTTAACTAGTTGAGATGTCTCCTGTCCATCTTTGACCCGTTTGCACACTGAGCTTTATTTCTTTAAGTTGAGCTTCTTCATGATGCACCCTTCTCTCTCTTGTGACATCAAGCAGGCTAATAAAAAGATCTGTGGAAATGATACGCTGTGGTTTTAACTCTGCTTTTCGCACCTTTACACAACATTTCACCAGGCATTGCAGTTCGCCAGCTCGCAGGAGAAAATACAAAACAGATACTGAGCAGAAAACAACATGAGAAACACACAGCAGGAACAGAGTCGAAAGGGGCTCCTGAGGATGGGAGGAAATAACACGGCGGGCACATCAGCATTTTGGAGGAGTTTTGGATGGAGGGTCAATAGGGAATGTTAACAAGGGATGCTGGGTGGGTGCCCAGCACAGCTTTTTGTTTGACCGACTGGCTTGCCCAGTCATTTCAGAGTCAGCCACATTGTTGCAGGAATGGAGTCACCTTTTAGGCCAGGCCGGTTAAAGATGACAGATTTCCTACTCTCAGTGAGAGATGGGTTTTTCAGGCAATCCAGTAGTTTCATGCTCACCATGACTGAGACCAGCTTTTTATCATTTTTTAAATTCGTTCATAGGATGTGGGCGTCGCTGGCCAGGCCAGCATTTATTGCCCATCTCTAATTGCCCTTGAGAAGGTGGTGGTGAGCTGCCTTCTTGAACCACTGCAGTCCATGTGTGGTAGTTACATCCACAGTGCTGTTCGGAAGGGAGTTCCAGGATTTTGACCCAGCGACAGTGAAGGAACGGCGATATAGTTCCAAGTCAGGATGGTGTGTGACTTGGAGGGGAGCTTGCAGGTGGTGGTGTCCCGATGCATCTGCTGCCCTTGTCATTCTAGTTGGTAGAGGTCGCGAGTTTGGAAGGTGCTGTCTAAGGAGACTTTGTGCATTGCTACAGTGCATCTTGTAGATGGTACACACTGCTGCCACTGTGTGTCGGTGGTGGAGGGAGTGAATGTTTATCTAACTAAGTGAACTTACATTATCCACCTTGCTGGGATTCGAATTCACGTCACCAAGTTATTAGCCCAGGCCTTTAGATTACTAGCCCAGTAGCGTAACACTTTGCGACCTTACACTTCAACCTTCTTTTGAGCCTCAGCCCTAGGAGTGGAAAATACAAATGTGGGCGGGTTTCTACGTGTGATTCACGCACTGTTAAACCCACTCACCAGCCTGTTTTTCTTTCTTAAGCTGTTTAAACGTTTGCAGCTGCACTCTGATAACCGCACATCCTGACTGCGTGTTTCCTGTCTCTGTGTCTCTCTGTATAATTCGATTCTGCTGCTGTGTTGTTCTGAAAAAGTCTTTCCACAAAAAAACATGGAAAGAAAGCAGTACAGAGGAATTTGCAGGTAGTTAGGGCGACGAATTGAATTAACAGGGGAGATAGGAGGAGTTGCACTAGCTGGGTTGATCTTGCAGAGAGCTGGAATTGACTCGATGGGCCAAATGGCCTTCTTCTGTACTGTAACCAGTCTCTGATTCTATGATAGATTCCCTGTGGTTGGAGAATCTGAAAATATATTTGATCAGTCAATCAAGTGTGAAGGAAATGCAACACCCAACATGTTTACATTGCTGACTCTTTATTCCCTCAGGTATAGAAGATTAAACGGTGATCTGACTGAGGTGTTTAAAATGACTGAATGTGTTGATAGAATAGATAGAGATAAACTATATCCTGTTGTTGGGGGCGGGGCACGGGGGCAGAACATTTTGGTTTAAACCCAAACATCGAGCCAGGCTATTCAGGAGTGATGTCAGGAAGCATTTCTTCACACAAAGGGGCGTGGAAATCTGTTTCCTGTGTGTAGATTAGTGTTTGTAAGGTCAATAAAATTTTGCACGAATGGTGTGGTAGTGATTCCTTTAGAAGAACAACACTTCATCTTTAAGACAGGCAGTTAAACAATAAATGCATGTGCCAGAGTAGCATTTACCCCCACATCACGGTATTGTTTTTCATCACACCTCTGTTCATTATCAGAATGTCTATTGCACCATCTCTCTTTCTCTCTGTTTCTCTGAATCTATCTATCTATCTATCTATCTATCTATCTATCTATCTATCTATCTATCTATCTGTCTGCCTGTCTATCTGTCTGTCTATCTATCTATCTGTCTCCCTACCTATCTGTCTGTCTATGGCTATCTAATTATCTGTCTGTCTACCTATTTCACTCTCTATATAGAATCTTTATCCATCAATATTTATCTACAAATCTATCTGTTGATCCCTCTGTCTATCTATTCTCTAAACCACCTGTAGAACTCCCAATTCATTTCTTTCACTCTCTCCATCCAGTTATTTATCTATCTGTCTAGCCATCTCTCTATCAATCTGTCTATCTATTTCTCTATCTATTGATCCCTTTATCCAACTGTATCTCTATCTATCTTATATGCCTATATATATATCTATACCTGCATTGCTCGATCTTTCTATTTAGTTCTCTATCATTATCTACCCACATATCACTCTATCTATCTATTGCTCTCTCCATCCATCACTTTCTTTCTTTATATCCAACTATCGACCTATCCATTTATTCCAACAGTTCATCTATCCATTTATTCATAACTTTCTTTAACTAACTATTTACCCAACACTCTGTCTATCTATTGATACCTCTATCCATCTATTTCGTTATATCCATCTATCTCTTCATCTCGATTTCTCTCCCTGTATCTCCCTCTCTATCTATTGATATCTCTATCTATTGACTTTTCTGTCCATCTATATCTCCTATATGTCTATATAGGTCTACATGATCTGATATGATATGCCTATATATGTCTCTAGAGATCGATCTTTCTATCTAACGCCCTATCTCTCTATTAGTATCTATCTATCTACCACTTTATCAATTGATGTCTCCATACAACTCTCTTTATATCTATCAATAGCTTTCTATATTTATATCTATCTATCAATCCCTTTCTACCTATCAGTCAATCCTTGTCTATCTATCCATCTAACTCTCTATCCGTCTATCCATCTATCTATCTATTTTTCTGTCCACCAGATTGACATTGGACTCTCATTGACAGGACCTGCATATAAGATCACAGACAGCAGGTGGCAGCAGAGATCAACATTTCATCCAATTCCATCATCCTGAGCTCAAGTGAGAAAGACAGGATGGAGGAAGGACAGGGGGCAGGAAAAAAGAAAGTTTGTTTGGGTGAAAAAGGGGGAAAAAAGAGATTGAAAGAACGTGACGAGAAAAGAGAGAAGAACTGCAAGAGAAATCCAAGGAAGGAGAAGAGTTTAGGAAAAAGGGGGCGGGAAGGAATGAGAAAGTAGAGAAAGAAAAAGAGAAGGGAAAGAAAATGGAGAGAAGAAATCAGAACAAGAAAGAAAGACAGAGAGGAAGAGAGATAGAGAGAAAGAAAGATAAACAATGAAGGAGAGGAGTAGATTGAAAGGAATGACAAAAGATAGAAAATTGGTCGATACAATAACAGAAAGTTTGATTGGATGAAATAAAAAAATTGATGGAAGAGAAGAATTAAAGAAAGGATAAAAGAGTGATGGGAAGGAAGAAAGATAATTAAAATAAGGAACTGAAGACTGAAAGCACAACTAAATGAATGATATAAAAATGCTGAAGAAGGAAATTCAGCTGCAATAGGCATCACAGACTTTGCTGCACTGACCCAGCAGCCACATTTCCTCTGCATGGAGGGGGCAGGTGCACGGGGCCCAGAGACAGCGTCTCACCCAGTAGGAAATGAGACAAACATGGGCTCAATCTGCCAGCCTCTGAGCGGAGAGCACAGCAACAATAACAGGTGGCACTTTCCGTTAAACCACAGGGTGAAACTCGGGCGCAATGACCTACTTTACAAACCGTGCAGCGCGCCTGCATGCAGAAAGCTGAGCTGCACCATTTGAAAGTTCACATCCCACGGCCTCCGTTTGATATCTTTCCGTGCAGCTGCACAATGTTATTTTCCAGCTCCAGTCTTGTTTTGAGTTAATATTTTCCGGAGGAAATGACACTGTAACCGAATTTTAAAGTCACAGCTCATTATCGCTCCGGTTCACTCAAGCAGACAATCACTTTAACAAGCCAAATCTTTACCCCCATACAGTATGTAAGATTTCAGTGAACGTTTGGCCGACTCTGCTCTGTCTCATTGATATTTTCCAGTGTTACTGCTGAAATTTTGCATTTAGGGTTGTTTTTTTTATATATGGAGAATTGGAACGGGGAGTGAGCAAGTACTGGGAAAAAAGGGGAAGGGATGTGATTCGAGACCAGATTGTGTGTGTGAGAGAAAGAGCTAGGGAGAGCTGGGGAGAGAGACAAAGAGAGAGAGAGGGTGAGGGGAAGAGGGGGCAAGGGAGCGAGAGAGAGAGATAAACAAACAGAGGGGGCAAGATATGGAGAGAGAGAAAGACAGAGGGAAAGAGAGGGGAAGGGATGGAGAGAGAGAAAGACAGAGGGAAAGAGAAGGGAAGCGATGGAGAGAGAGAAAGACAGAGGGAAAGAGAGGGGAAGGGATGGAGAGAGACAAATAGACAGACAGGATAGAATATGGAGAGAAAGACAGGCAGCGAGAGAGAGAGAGAGAGGGTTACAGAGAGACAGAAAGGCAGACAATGAAAAATACTGAGGAGTCAGCAACTTGGAAAACGGTAAGCGAGGTGATAGAGAGAGAGGGGGAGGGGAGAGAGAGAGACAAACATGGTGAGTGATGGGGAATTAAGCAGGCAGCGCACAGAAAGAGGAAGAAATGAGATAGAAAGGAAAAGAGGTAGGGGAATGGCTGTATAAGAGATACAGAGAGAAAGAAGGGATAAATGAAAGATACAGGGAGAGAAAAATAGAAAGAGAGAGGGAGAATGATAGTGGGGAATAGAAAAGGAGAGAAAGATGCAGGGCATAGAGAAAGGCAGGGGACGTATAGAGACAGAGAACTGGTGAGATAGAGAGACCAGGAGCTAGAATCGTGGGTAGATAGAGCTGACAAAAAAGAGTTTCCGATTACCAAAAATGCAACGCTTGTAGCCTTCTAAAGCTGGTTTAAAGATTGACTCGATATCTACGTACATCAATCAGCCTGATAATGAAGGTATCTTTCAATGTCTGTAGCCAGTGAGAATGGGTTCATATTCCTGAGATGCAGGTCAGTGTGCACTGTTAGCCATCAGGAAAGAATGAACAGGCTGGGACACTTTTCTGTTGAATGAAGAAAGCTGAGGGGTGACCTGATAGACGTCTTTAGGCTTACGAAGGGGTTTGATAGGGGAGATGGGGCCATAAATATAAGACACATCACTATTGAATCCAATCAGGAGAGACTTCTTTACCCAGAGAGTGGTGGGAACGTGGAACTCGCTACCACTTTAAGAAGAATAGCATCGATGCCTTTAAGGGGAAGTTGGGAAAGCACTTGAAAGAGAACGGAATGGAAGGAGATGTGCTGGGGTGAGATGAAGCGTGGGTGGGAGGAGGCTCATGTGGAGCTGAAACACTGGCATGGACCAGACGGGCTGAATGGTCTGTTTCTGTGCTGAAATCTCTATGGAGCTGGGGTGCAGTTCAGACAAGGTCTCACTGAATGGCAGAACAGATGCGAGGATCAAAATGGCCCCCCTCTTGTTCCTAGGTTTCTTTGAACACAGCCTGGGTCTGGTGCAGTTAAACACAGAGGTGACTGGCTCGATCCCTCCCCAACAGTATCGCTCAGTAACCCCATAGGGCAGAAGGGAGACAGCAACCACCTGTCATTACCCATCTCCCACGTGGACAATCCCTTGGCGACTGTGAGCGCCATTGCCCGCTCAGAGCAAACCATTTACAAAGGAGGGGTGCAGCGTCCTGGGTGCCAAAGCCGGGGATGAAATTGCCCAAATCTAGAACAGTCTGGTAAAGCACTCATCGGTGAAATTGCGTGGAAGGACAGCATTGTGGTAGGAATGGTCTGGGCTCATAATCCCAAGATATGAGTTCAAATCCCATCATGGTAGCTGGGGAATTTCAATTCTGCTAATTAGCTCAAAATGTGCAATAAATAGCTAACATCAGCAATGGCGACCTTGAAACTGCGAGAGATTTGTATCAAACTCCATCTGGTTAACTCATGTTCTTTAGGGACGGAAATCTGCAGCCGTTACCCGGCCTGGCCTGCATGCAACTCCAGACCCACAGCAATGTGGTTGACTCATAACCGCTCTCTGAAATGGCCTAGAAAGACATTCATTTGTGTTCAGGAAAGTAGTTCATCGCCACCTTCTCAGTGGCTGTCAGGGATGGGTTACACATAGCAACAGGGAAACAGGAGACTATTTAGCCCACTCGAAGCTGCCACGTAGAGCGAGGAAGCGATTCTGCCCTCTCATGCTGTTGCATAGAATTGGGTGGAGGAGGTCATTCAAATCAGGAGAGCCTGTTGCATTGCAACAGGAGGAGTCCAATTCAGCCCCTCGAGCCTATTACATAGGCATAGTGTGAGGAGTCCATTAAACCCCGGCACATGTTCCGCCATTCAATTAGATCATGGAAGATCTGCACACCAACCCCATTTCCCCATCTTTGCTCAATATCCCTTGATCCCGTTACCCAATAAAATTAATCTAATGTCTACCTGCATATTTTAATGTTGTTTGGAAATGTTGTGCCAAGCGCGTGGGGTAAAACTGAAATAATAGTGGAGAGAAACGGTTTTCTTTGTCGAAATATTCTATTTATTTCTTAACCAGTGAACAAGAAAAGAAAAAAAAGTGTAGAAGATCACAAGCGAGCTGTCGATACTGGATCCACTGAGAACCCCACGACAAATAATGGACAATTATGAGCGCATTTTCCATCTGCAATCGATGAGGTGTCTGATACAAATAGTAATAACATTTCTGCATTAACAGAAAAGGGAAAAAAGACATTAATAGTTGCACTAAACAGAACTTGAAGTTACAATTTGTTTACGACTGCTTAATATTATACACAGCTTTACGAGAATTGCACGGAATGAGGGACTTATGTTTCATGGAGAGATCAGCAAAGCTGGAATTGATCGCCTTGGCATTAACAACTGGCTTTTTCAAAGAGCTAGCACTTGCACGATGGGCCAAGTGGCCTCCTTTCGTCCTGTAAGGTTGTATGTTTCTTTATAACGTTTCAAACAACACAGACTAACAATTAATAAACAGACAAAATAAACTGGAAAAGAAGTTTGCACGTTTCTCAAAGCTTCACCTACTGAGACAACAGGAATTTAATACATTGACGAGAATATGAAAGGACTTATTCGAGTGGAAAAGACAGACTGGGGCTTAAAATTTCCTCTGTTCGTTTCCCGCAGTGGTGATGGGTATTTAGGGTTGTCCGCCAAAGTTACGCGAGTACAGCGGGAGTGGTTTAGACGAAATTCACCCCCGAGATATTCACAATAATCGTATTTTCTCTCCCCTTGCTCCCTCGTGTGTTCTGCTGCTTATCCATCTTTTGAGTTAATTAATTTGCGACGATCAGTCAAACCTTTTGCTGTAAGACGTCTGGTATATGATAAAAAAAAGAGGGCGTTATTATCGTCATGGAATTATGGACTGATACAGAACAGAAGGAGGCCATTCGTCCCGCGTGCCTATACTGGCATTTTGAAAGAGCTGTCCAATTAGTCCCATTTCACAGTTCTTTCCCCTATAGCCCTGAGACTATTCCCTCCCCCACTACCTCAACCCCCTCAAACAAGTATTCATCCAATTCCCTCTTGAAAGTTACTACTGAATCAGCTTCCACCGACCTTTCAGCCAGTGCATTCTCAACCACAACAACTCGCTGGCTCAAAATATATTTCTCACCTGCCCCTCTGCTCCCTTGGCTAATCACCTTACAGCTGTGTCCTTGGTTGGGCAATCCTGCTGCCTCTTTGAAGCTGTTACCCCATTCGCTGTCCTATCCAAACCCTTCATCATTGTGCACACCTCTATTAAATCTCTCCTTAACCTTCCCTGATCCAAGGAGAACAATCCCAACTTCCGTATTCTCCTCACATCACTGAGGTCCCTCAACACTGTTACCGTTCAAGTAAATCGCCCCTTCACCCTCTCCAATGACTCGACATCACTGTCCTGAGCAGATCATCATGTGCATGAATAATCGAGACGAACCATGCACATGCTCTTTCCTGCTCATGCATTCCTAACCTTTCATATAAAGTCTTGTAAAGTTACAATAAGTTCAATTATTTTCCAAGGGAAATTCCAGAACATTGACAATTGTGTTCAACTGGATTAAATTGGTTGGTTAGTGTTGTGGGCGCAGGAATGAATGGAAAGTGAATTGGTGTATTCCATCTGCGTGCAATAGGAATGCAAAACTAGGGCTCGTGAATATCGGATAGTCACTCGTAATTTCAGTCTGGAATTCAGGAGAAACTTCTTTACCCAGTTTCATCATTACAATACCTATGTTAAGAACTTCAGTAATTTTAATCTTACCTTAGTTTTCCAAGCAATTGTTGAGATGAAAATTGTATAAAAGATGCTTTTGCAGATGAGGATCAGGTATGTCAGTTTTGCTGTTGCCATGCTTTGGATTTTCGCCTCTGTAAAATAAATGTAACAGAAAATGTTGCACTCTCTGTTCTCTCAAGGCAAGAAATGCTACTGCGTGAAAATGTCATGTGTGTCAGTGAAGCAGCCCAATGTAAGGGTCGAGCTGCGAAAGCAGAACTGATCTCCCTTTGACGCAAGGAGCCCTGGGGTATTCCTTACTCCAAATGGAGTTCAGCAATATGGCC